>NC_057797.1:155075191-155207195 GCF_018294505.1 Triticum aestivum | reverse complement strand
CCCCGTGGCCTCATCGTCGCCTCCCCGCAACCCGTTGTCGAGCGCTATCGCCATGAACCACCTCTCTTGCGCAGCCATTGCCCGCCTTGGCTCCTATTCACGTCTCCAACTGCTCCGCCATGGTCGCCCTCGTCGCATACACCAGCAGATCGATGTGAGGGGGGCTCGTAGATGTTGTCCATGCATCGTCTTCAACCTCGCACCTGAGGACGCCGTCGTCAAATTCGTCCCCGACGGACCCTCCCCGACCTCGGCTTCGCCTCCGTTACACTCGCTATGAGCACATCATTCGATTCCCCCACTTCTCCCCCTCCCTTTGCCTGTAGTCGACGTTTCTTCATGCGTCCGAGCTCGCTGCGAGCTTGCGGCCGACCAATGCGCTCTGCTGTGCCAAGGCCGCACCGTAGCGCTCGTGTCCCCTGCCGGCTTCGCCCAGTCCACGCCCATGTCATTGCCGCCTGTAGTTTCTCTCTTGCACACGCGCACCCCGCCATGCCCCGCAACTGTTGCTGCTCCTCCACCACCACAATCGCCCGCCTGCAGCGCCACCGCTGCCGTCTCGCGCGCTCGCCGGTGCCGCATCCGGGGCTCCGCCCGACTGCAGCCACTCGCGCCCGCAACCGCCCTCCTCTGCCCGGCCGTTCCCTTGCGCCACCGCTGCTTGTCGCCCCCTGCGCCGCTGCTTCACTTCGCCTCTGCTCACGCAGCTATCGTGCCGCACCTTGCCTGTCGCCACTCGCCATTCCTCGCTCGCCGCTGCCGCAGTCGCCCACCGCCCCGCGCTCTGCCTCAGACCCGCGACCGCGCCTCGCCTCCGGCTGGCCTCGCCTGGCCTCCCTGTTGCTGGCGCCGCCCCGCCCCCTCTGGCCCCAGCCTGCACCCCACCGGCGCCCCGCCGTGGCCTCGGTCGCGGGCGCCCACGCCCACTGCCCGTTAACCGCCTCGCTGAGTTGGCCTTGTGCCACTGCTAGCGGGCCCAGAGCCCTAGCCTTTAAAAAAGATTTAAAAAGATACTTAATTAATTAGCTAATTAATTATTTTTAGTAAAAATGGTTTAATTAAACTAATTACTTAGCTAGCCTAACTTAATCTCTAATTAGCTAAATGTTAGTATGACAGGGGGGCCCACCCCCTGTTGACCAGTCAAGCGTTGACTGGTCAACTAGGACCCCCTGGCCCACCTGTCAGCCACTGGGTGCACTTTTGTGTATCCTGTGCTGGGTGTCCTAGCAATTTAACCTTTATTTTTGAATTAAAATAAAATCTAGAATATTGCTAAATCTTTGAAAATTCATAGAAAATTAACTGTAACTCGGATGAAAAGGTTTTATACATGAAAGTTGCTCAGAACGACGAGACGAATCCAGATACGCGGCACGTTCGTCTGCCACGCATCCCTAGCATAGCAAACGCAACTTTCCCCCTCCGATTCATCTGTCCGAAAATGCGAAACACCGGGGATATTTTCCCGGATGTTTCCCCCCTTCACCGGTATCACCTCATACCACGTCAGGGCACCCCTAGCACCGCTACTTGTTTTGTCACGCATCGTTATGCATCTGTTTGCATTATATTCATTGTTTCTTCCCCCTCTTCTCTCGCTAGACACCGAGACTAACGCCGCTGCTAGTGCCCCGATCGACTACGCTGTTGACGGCCCCTTTTTCTTGCCAGAGCAACCAGGCAAGCCCCCCCTTGATCACCAGATACTGCCTATTCTCTTTCTACTGCTTGCATTAGAGTAGTGTAGCATGTTACTGCTTTCTGATATGTCTCCAACGTATCTATAATTTTTTATTGCTCCATGCTATATTATCTACTGTTTTGGACACTATTGGGCTTTATTACCCACTTTTATATTATTTTTGGGACTAACCTATTAACCGGAGGCCCAGCCCAGAATTGCTGTTTTTTGCCTGTTTTAGGGTTTCGAAGAAAAGGAATATCAAACGGAGTCCAAACGGAATGAAACCTTCGGGAACGTGATTTTCTCACCGAATACAACTCAGGAGACTTGGACCCTACGTCAAGCCAACTAACAGGAGGCCACAAGGTAGGGGGCGCGCCTGCCCCCCCCAGGCGCGCCCTCCACCCTCGTGGGCCCCCTGTTGCTCCACCAACGTACTTCTTCCTCCTATATATACCCACGTACCCCCAAACGATCAGATATGGAGCCAAAACCCTAATTCCACCGCCGTAACTTTCTATATCCACGAGATCCCATCTTGGGGCCTGTTTCGGAGCTCCGCCAGAGGGGGCATCGATCACAGAGGGCTTCTACATCAACACCATAGCCTCCCCGATGAAGTGTGAGTAGTTTACTTCAGACCTACGGGTCCATAGTTAGTAGCTAGATGGCTTCTTCTCTCTTTTTGGATCTCAATACATTGTTCTCCCCCTCTCTTGTGGAGATCTATTCAATGTAATCTTCTTTTTGCGGTGTGTTTGTTGAGACCGATGAATTGTGGGTTTATGATCAAGTCTATCTATGAATAATATTTGAATCTTCTCTGAATTCTTTTATGTATGATTGGTTATCTTTGCAAGTCTCTTCGAATTATCAGTTTGGTTTGGCCTACTAGATTGATCTTTCTTGCAATGGGAGAAGTGCTTAGCTTTGGGTTCAATCTTGCGGTGTCCTTTCCCGGTGACAGTAAGGGCAGCAAGGCACATATTGTATTGTTGCCATCGAGGATAACAAGATGGGGTTTTCTTCATATTGCATGAGTCTATCCCTCTACATCATGTCATCTTGCTTAAGGCGTTACTTTGTTTTTAACTTAATACTCTAGATGCATGCTGAATAGCGGTCGACGAGTGGAGTAATAGTAGTAGATGCAGGCAGGAGTCGGTCTACTTGTCTCGGGCGTGATGCCTATATACATGATCATACCTAGATATTCTCATAACTATGCTCAATTCTGTCAATTGCTCAACAGTAATTTGTTCACCCACCGTAGAATACTTATGCTCTCGAGAGAAGCCACGAGTGAAACCTATGGCCCCCGGGTCTATCTTTATCATATCAATCTCCTACTACTTAGTTATTTACTTTACCTTTATTTTACTTTGCATCTTTATCATAAAAATACCAAAAATATTATCTTATCAGATCTCACTCTCGTAAGTGGCCTTATAGGGATTGACAACCCCTATTTGCGTTGGTTGCGAGGATTTATTTGTTTTGTGCAGGTACGAGGGACTCGCGCGTAGCCTCCTACTAGATTGATACTTTGGTTCTCAAAAACTGAGGGAAATACTTACACTACTTTGCTGCATCATCCCTTCCTCTTCGGGGAAAACCAACTCAGTGCTAAAAGAGGTAGCAAGAAGGATTTCTGGTGCCGTTGCCGGGGAGGTCTACGCAAAAGTCAACATACCAAGTACCCATCACATACCCTTATCTCCCGCATTACATTATTTGCCATTTGCCTCTCGTTTTCCTCTCCCCCACTTCACCATTGTTGTTTTATTCACCCTCTTTCCGTTTGCTTTAATGTCTTACTTGGCTCGTTTGCTCGTTTGGTTGGAATAGTTATTTATTTATTGCTAAACAGAGAACCTAAGATCTATGGATCCTCATCCGCTTGCTAATCTCTTTAAGAGATCCAATTATGTTGAACCAATTGCTAGTGAGTTTTGTGCACTAGATTATCTTTATTAAGTTTTGCTTAAAATTCGTGAATCTGAAAATTGCGATGAAGTATTTTATGAAGTGATTCACGATAGATCTTTGAATAAAAAGCATGATTGCAATGATGTTATTATAAATTCTATTAATATCAATTATGCTAATAATATGCAAAACCCTAAGCTTGGGGATGCTAGTTTTGATATGTCCTCTACTTGTTGTAATGATCATGATTGGGGTGATTCTTCTTTTGATCTTGAAAATTTATTTAAGTCCCATGATGATTATGAGATAGATAATAGTGTTTGCAATAATACTGAAAGTGGGTTTGGAAGAGTGTCAACTTTAGATCCCACTATTTTGGAAGAGTGTCAATTTTGCATGCATGTGGATCATGTTGAAAATATTTTATGTGATAGCTATTTTGTTGAATGTGCTTATGATCCCACATATAATTATTATGAGAGAGGAAAATATGGTGGTAGAAATTTTCATGTTACTAAATTACCTCTCGTTATGTTGAGATTGCTATTGTTTCTTTCTGCTTCCTTGCATATGCTAGTTTTTGCTTGCCTTGATAATTTGTTTGCCTATAAGATGCCTATGCATAGGAAGTATGTTAGACTTAGATGTGATTGTCACGTGTTTTATGATGCTCTCTTTGTGCTTCAATTCTTGTCTTTCTTGTGAGCATCGTTAAAATCATTTGCCTGGCTTTAAGGCTTTAAAGAAAAAAGCTTGATGGGAGACAACCCAATATTTTTCCTTACTGTTATTTAATAAATAAATTATTTAGCCTCTGTTTTGGTTGTGTTTTTTTGTGTTTAATTAGTGTTTGTGCCAAGTAGAACCGTTGGGAAGACTTGGGGAAAGTCTTGTTGAACTTGCTGTAAAAAACAGAAACTTTAGCGCACACGAGAACTGCTGTCATTTTTATTTGGAAAGTGATATTTAGTTAATTATTTTTGCAGATGATTAATATATAAATTCCTCACGTCCAGAAATTTATTTTAGAATTTTTGGGGTTCCATATCTTGCGCTGGCTACAGATTACTACAGACTGTTCTGTTTTTGACAGATTCTGTTTTGCGTGTGTTGTTTGCTTATTTTGATGAATCTATGGCTAGTAAAATAGTTTATAAACCATAGAGAAGTTCTAATACAGTAGGTATAACACCCATATAAGCAAATAATGAGTTCATTACAGTACCTTGAAGTGGTCTTTTATTTTCTTTCGCTAACGGAGCTCACGAGATTTTCTACTTTAAGTTTTGTGTTGTGAAGTTTTCAAGTTTTGGGTACAGATTTGATGGATTATGGAACAAGGAGTGGAAAGAGCCTAAGCTTGGGGATTCCCATGGCACCCCAAAGAAGATCTAAGGACACCTAAAAGCCAAAGCTTGGGGATGCCCCGGAAGGCATCCCCTCTTTTGTCTACTTCTATCGGTAACTTTACTTGGAGCTATATTTTTATTTACCACATGATATGTGTTTCGCTTGGAGCATCTTGTATGTTTTGAGTCTTTGCTTATTAGTTTACCACAATCATCCTTACTGTACACACCTTTTGAGAGAGCCATACATGATTTGGAATTTGTTAGAATACTCTATGTGCTTCGCTTATATCTTTTGAGTATATAATTTTGCTCTAGTGCTTCACTTATATCTTTTAGAGCACGGTGGTGGATTTGTTTTATAGAAACTATTGATCTCTCATTCTTCACTTAGATTATTTTGAGAGTCTTAATAGCATGGTAATTTTCTTAAAATCCTAATATGCTTGGTATGCAATATTAATAATAGAACTCTCGTATGAGTGTGTTGAATACTATGAGAAGTTTGGTACTTGATAATTGCTTTGAGATATGGAAATGGTGATTGAGGGAGTCCTGGATTAGGGGGTATCCGGACAGCCGGACTATATCCTTTGGCCGGACTGTTGGACTATGAAGATACAAGATTGAAGACTTCGTACCGTGTCCGGATGGGACTCTCCTTGGCGTGGAAGGCAAGCTTGGCAATACGGATATGTAGATCTCCTTCCTTGTAACCGACTCTGTGTAACCCTAGCCCCCTCCGGTGTCTATATAAACCAGAGGGTTTAGTCTGTAGTACCAAGAACAACAATCATACCATAGGCTAGCTTCTAGGGTTTAGCCTCTCTGATCTCGTGGTAGATCAACTCTTGTACAACTCATATTATCAAGAACAATCAAGCAGGACGTAGGACATTACCTCCATCAAGAGGGTCTGAACCTGGGTAAACATCGTGTCCCCAGCCTCATGTGACCATCCGCCTTAGACGCCCAGTTCAGGACCCCCTACCCGAGATCCGCCGGTTTTGACACCAACATTGGTGCTTTCATTGAGAGTTCCTCTGTGTCGTATTCGTTAGGCTGGATGGCCCCTTCAATCATCGATAGCGATGTAGTCCAGGGTGAGACTTTCCTCCCTAGACAGATCTTTGTATTCGGCGGCTCCGCACTGCGGGCCAACTCGCTTGGCCATCTGGAGAAGATCAAGAGTTATGCCCCTGGCCACCAGGTCAGGTTTGGAAGCATAAACCACACGGCCGACATCCACAGAGACTTGATCTTCGGCAGATTCGAGCCCTTGCCGAGTGCGCCGCATGGTCACGATGAGCATTTAGCTCTACCATCGGACAGTGTTCGGGAGATCGCACCGGCGACCGTTCCGACCCTCAATTTGGAGCCCATTGCGCCATCCAAGGGCGGGTGGATAGACCCTGTCACGGAGGCCGCATCTTCAGCGGTGATCGAGCCAGATACCGACCTGACCCTTCACGGGAGCCGTGATGCCGAACTGCCGGACTCTTCCCCGGCCACAGACTCCGAACCGCCTGCGCCTGTGCCTATCGAATCCGAGTGGGCGCTGATCATGGAGTTCACCTTCGAGGATATCTTTCAGCACTCGCCCTTCGGCGACATACTGAATTCATTAAAGTCTCTCTCCTTGTCAGGAGAGTCCTGGCCGAACTATGTCCGGAAGGATTGGGATGCGGATGACGAAGAAATTCGCCGCCCACCCACCACCCACTTAGTAGCCACTATCGACGATTTGACCGACATACTCGACTTTGACTCCGAAGACATCAACGGTATGGACGACGATGCAGGAGACGAATAGGAGCCACTGCCCACAGGGCACTGGACGCCCACTTCATCATATGATGTATACATGGTGGACACACCCAAAGAAAACTACGACGAGGAACGGAAGGACGCAGCGAAGGATCGATCCCTCGAGAAGCAGTCAAAGCGGCAGCATAAGCGCCGCTCCAAATCCCACCTCGGCAGAAACAGCGATCATATAGACCCAGCGATAGAGCAGGGTGAGCCAGCGGACGACGAACATGGCATTGAACCACCGTCCGACCACGGCAACACGGAGAATCAAACCGAACAACCCGTCTCCGGTGAAGATAGCAGTCCGGATGACATCACACCGGACAGGCACCCAGAGCAACAGAATCCCCATCAAAGGCTTGTTGCCACTGCGAAGAGTCTGAAAAAGAAGAAGCAAAGCCTCAGGGCTGCACAAGACATACTCAGAATTAAATGGAGTAAAGTACTCAACACCACAGCAAAGTATGGTGGCAGTCGCCACACAAAGAGCTACCCGAAGCGAAAGCTGCTACCTGAATTCGATGATGAGGCCTTAGAGCCCCCGCAATCAAAAAACAAAATAGCCATCCGGTCGGATAGACGACCTCGTGGCCAACATAGAGCGGCAAACGACTCCGCACACAAGCCAGTAAGCGAACCACGTGAGGACGCGCATCAAAAGGACGGCGCAACCAGATCCATCTACGGGCCAAGCAAGTGCGCTCCAGCAAGCAATGCAACACAACAAAAGTCCGAACACCACGGTACACCCAAATACAGGGGTGCCACACACCCCCTATGTTTCACCGATGAGGTGCTGGACCATGGATTTCGAGAGGGATTCAAACCCGTAAACATAGAGGCGTACGACGGAATGACAGATCTTGGGGTCTGGATTGAGGACTACATCCTCCATATCCACATGGCTCGAGGAGACGATCTCCATGCCATCAAGTACTTACCCCTCAAGCTCAAAGGACCAGCTCGGCACTGGCTTAAAAGCCTCCCCGAAAACTCCATTGGAAGCTGGGAAGAGCTCGAGGACACTTTTTGGGCAAATTTTCAAGGGACCTATGTCCGACCACCGGATGCAGACGATTTAAGTCACATAACTCAACAGCCTGGAGAGTCAGCCCGAAAGCTTTGGAACAGGTTTCTCACTAAAAAGAACCAAATAGTCGACTGTCCGGACGCCTAAGCCTTAGCAGCTTTCAAGCATAGTGTTCAAGACAAATGGCTTGCCAGACACCTCGGCCAAGAAAAGCCGAGAACAACGACAGCATTAACAAGCCTCATGACCCGCTTTTGCGCGGGCGAGGACAGCTGGCTAGCCCGATGTAGCACCAGTGACCCAATTACATCCGAAGGCAGGGACGTAAACGGGAAGCCACGACGCAGCAAAAACAATCGTCGGAATGAAGAAGACAGCCCGAAGAGCACGGCGGTAAACGCCGGATTCAGAAGCTCTCGGCCAGGTCAGCAAAAGATGCCCTCCAAAGGCAATAGAGACGAATTGTCTAGCCTAAACAAGATTCTGGACAAAATATGTCAGATCCACAGCACCCCCGATAAACCTGCAAATCATACCCATAGAGAATGCTGGGTCTTCAAGCACTCCGGCAAGCTCAACACCGAACACAAGGGGCAGGATACACCAAGCAAAGACGAGGACGAGCCTCGCAAGCAAAGCACTGGGGAACAGAAGAAATTCCCACCAGAAGTCAAAACAGTAAACGTGTTACACGTGATGAAGGGGAGAAACAAAGTGGCACTCCTAGAGACACATGCCCCAGGGCCTATCATCACGGAGTACTGCCACTGGTCGTCCCAACCGATCACCTTTGACCATCGGGATTACTCGGCAAGTATCCAGCATGCAGGATGGGCTGCCTTGGTGTTAGACCCGATAATTGATGGATACCACTTCACACGAGTCCTGATGGGCGGCGGCAGTAGTTTAAACCTGATATATCAGGACACAGTTCGCAAAATGGGGATAGACCCAACAAAAATCAGCCATAGCAATACTACCTTTAAAGGAGTAACGCCAGGCCCAGAAGCCCATTGCACAGGCTCAGTGCTACTAGAGGTTATATTCGGCTTTCCCGATAACTTCCATAGCGAAAAGTTAACCTTCCACATCGCTCCGTTCCAAAGAGGCTATCAAGCACTACTCGGACGCGAAGCTTTTGCTCGCTGTAACGCAATATCACATTACGCTTCGCTCATGCTTAAGATGCCCGGTCCACGTGGCATCATTACAATAAATGGAAATATTGAGCGCTCCTTGCGCGTGGAAGACCCACTAAATGGCCTCACTAACTAGAGCATCTGACAGGCCATTAAGACCACGGACGCGGTTAGACGAGTCCGGTGTAGCTATATATAATTGATACAGGTTTGATGGATATACCCCTATAACAATACAAGGGGCTCAATGCGTGTAAACAAGTGACAATTAGGCTCAACTTTACTCCTCTTGAATTGTACATGGTTTATTTAGTATAACCTACCTTTTGCACGGCAACTTTTCAGCTAAGTTCCTCTCTTTTACAGATGACCATCGTGCTACACCCATCCAGGATACGGCACAACAGAGACACGGGCGCAGACGTGCAGCAAGGACCCGTTCCAAGGATTCTTTTTAGATTAAGACCCTGCGTAAACCTTTTTTACTGCCTCTTGTTGATACACATCCCCCAGATTCTCAGTACAATTGAGAAGGATGCTGACGTATTGGCATGTGGCCACGTCAGAATATTGCACGTACCTGGACACCAGGGGCTTATTACAAAGGGCACTGTTTGGCCCGGTTTACATCATAAAGACCGAATACCTTAGGGAGTATTCGGCGTCGCGAGTTTGGCCTTATATGCATCAGCTCCGAATCATGTCTTTGGTCAAATGTTGGGTTTGCCCGGCTCCTGTGTTTTGCTGCCTTACGTTCCGCTCTATCGGCTAAGGCGGCACCAGGAGAACTACTGTGATTGTGCCCTGGTTCATCTGAACGAGCCCTCAGTAGAGAAAGCCGAAAACTGACTGTCATGATATAGCGTGAGACTGGTCAACCACTCTATGACCTAGCGGAATCTTCGGGATTCCTCCGCCTTAACGAAGGGCCGTTTCCCGGCCAGGCATGTACGCGCCCCTGATTCGGATGAGCGCGGAGCTACCAGGGGCTATATAGTAGCCCCACTGTCAAACTCCTCTGGCTAAGTGAAAGTGTTAAAGCATTATAGTTCGATTGCCTAGTTTGCTGCGCTATCAACTCCTTAATGGACCAAGACATTGGATCAAGTGTGAACATGCGTCTTCTGCGAGCACCCCCGCATTATATTCATGGGGGCTGAAGCCGACAACTACCATCTTTTAGGTTATATACATATATACATAAACGGCCGCATAGGAGGTATTATAATTCTTTCAGGCACAAGTATAAAATAGCCTTTACAATTCAGTAAAACATTGTTTTCAATGGGAATACATGTCATTAGAACATAATATTCTTCGAGCACTGCGCTTCTATTGAACAAGCGCCCTCAAGAACTTCTCAGAAGTAGTGCTCGGCTGGTACTCGACTCTCGTCTGAATCTTGGGCTGCAATGGCGGTGGCCTCCATCTCCGCCCAGTATGTCTTCACACGGGCAAGGGCCATCCGCGCACCCTCTACGCACGCCGACCTCTTCATCGCGTTGATGTGCGGCACTGCACTAAGGAACTGCTGCACCAAACTAAAATAACTGTTCGGCTTTGGCCTTTCCGGCCACAGATGATCCACAACAGACCTCATGGCGAGTCCGGACAACCTATTCAGCTCGGCCCATTCGGCCAACCAATCAGTCAATGGAAGCGGATGCTCTGGAACGTTAAATTGTGACCAGAACAACTTTTCCACTTCATGATCTTTTTGATCTCGGAAGTATTCAGACGCATCGACAGCACTCGCCGCTAAGTCCAGATATGCGTCCGCAGAACTCCACAGCCGGTCCAAAGGGGCGTACCTAGGATCTCCGAACTTCATCCGCAGCTTAAAGGGCTTCCCAGCCACGATATCCCCAGCTTGACGCAGCTCCTCCTTCATCGCTCTCATTGCAGAGCGGGTGTCTTTGGTCGCCATCATGGCCTTCTCCAGGTCTGTCCTCTTCGCTCGATCTTCCTTTTCAAGAAGCTCGTAATGGCCAGCGGCATTCTTCAATTCCAGAGCCATCCTGGCTATCTCCTCCTTCCCTTGGCAGTGAGCAGCATGTTCGGTTTTCAGCTCCTTAACTGCCTTTAGGGCAGCCACATCGCTTTTCCTGGCTTGTTCTTTGGCTCGGGCAAGTTCCGCCTGAAGGTTCTCCACGGCCGCAGCCCATCTGCATTCACACGCATGTTATAGATACTGGCATCATGCTCCTCTTCCATGTGTCACTGGAGAAATCACACACCCTGTGCCTCATCAAGCCCCTTGTTGACAAGTACGATGTCAGCATCTGCCACGTCAAGCTGCCGCTTTAGCTCGGCAAACTCATCAATCCGGCTGGCCACCGGACCCTCCGCCACCTGCATATTAAGGCGGCACGATTATTCCTGGGACTATGATCCTCTGTGCGCCATCGTCTTCAACAGCACCCACCGTCTCAGGGGCTACTATCTACACAAGGTACATCTAAAAATGTGTGGTACTGTCAAAAATGTACATCATTTCGCGTACCTCAAAACCCGTCAGTAGACTCATAAAGGCTTCATGCTACCCGCTTTCGGCGGACGAAATCCTTTCAATCACCGTATCCATCAACGTGCGGTGCTCTTCTAAGATAGCCGCTCGCTCTAGCAGATCCCTCAGTACGTCCGACCACACACCAAACGGTGTCAGACTCTTTCGATTGCTCTCTTCAAGAGCCGGATACTGAGGACTTCAGGTGGCCATAGGATTTCCTTCTGGCCTTGCCGGATCAGGAGAAACCCTCCACGACGACACCTGGAGGTCGCCCGCCTCATGAGGCGGTATGGCAGGGGGAGGCGTTTCGCTCTCCATCATCTCTGGAAGAAGATCCCCTGAAGACGAGCTCTGCTGAGAAGGGCTAGGATCCGAACTGCAAGATAAATGCTTTGGTTATTTTCCTCAGAAGTAAAGCGAGGTATTTTCATTATTAAGTACCCTTTTACTTACAGCTCGGTGGAGGGATGATCCCCTTGAGGGCATAGTGCAGCCGGGGTAGCCCCGGGGGCAGGACCCTCCGGCAAAGATTTCTTCCCCCGTTTGGAGACCATTGTCTCCGGGTCCTCGGAGGCGTTCCTCTTCCTTCCCTGGGGAGAGGAAGTCTCAGTCCCTCCTCCCCGGCTAACCTCCTTCGCAGAGGCTCTAGCCTCCTTGTTCGCCCCTTTATCTTCTCCTAAGGGTGCTTGATAAGGCGCGATCTCTAGTATCCTGGTTAGCACGGGATTTGGTGAGGTCTCAGGGATGGGGGTCGGACACCTGATCAACTTTGCCTTCACTATCTAATCCTGGTCAAAGAGTGGCTTTTTTAGGGCGACGTTGCGATAAATAAACGGACAGTGTATTCGGATGCGGGGCTACTTACATGGGTATCCGGGAAATTGCAGCTCAGACCTGCATCCTCAGTGATGTACAGACACATTATTTGTGGTCCGAAGAACAATTTGTACATCTCCTCGGGCGTCATGCCGAGGAAGTGTTGGATAGCTCGCGGTCCCTCCGGGTTGAACTCCCACATGCGGAGGGGACGGCGTTTGCAAGGCTGGACTCGATGAACTAGCATAACTTGCACTACCATAACTAGACGGAAATCTCTCTCAAAGAGATCTCGGATATGACTTTGCAGTATTGGCACGTCCTTGGCTGGACCCCAGCTCAGCCCCCTGTTGATCCATGACATCAGTTGTGGTGGTGGGCCTGAGCGAAAGGTGGGGGCAGCTACCCACTTGGCACTTCAGGGAGCTGTGATGTAGAACCACTCCCGCTGCCACAATCCGGAAACCTCTAGGAAGCTACCCTTAGGCCATGGAGCGTCAGCGATTTTGCTTATTGAAGCGCCTCCGCACGCTGCATGCTGCCCCTCGATCATCTTTGACTTCACATCGAAGGTCTTGAGCCACAGGCCGAAGTGAGGGGTAATGCGGAGGAAGGCCTCACATACGAAAATAAATGACGAAATGTGAAGAAGGGAATCCGGGGCCAGATCGTGAAAATCAAGCCCATAATAGAACATAAGACCCCTAAACAAAGGGATCCAGAGCGAGGCCTAGTCCTCGGAGGAAGTGGGAGACGAACACGACGCTCTCGTTGGGTTCGGGAGTAGGGACGACTTTCCCTCGGGCAGGCAGCCGATGCGAAATTTCGGTGGTCAGATATCTGGCCTCTCTCAACTTCTTGATGTCCTCCTCCGTGACGGAGGAAGGCATCCACCGACCTTGAAGGTTGGATCCGGACATAGTTGAAGGTCTGAAGTGCCTAAACCTGAGCTTTGGGTGTTGGAACTCGAGGCGGGAGGCGGATTCGATTAAGATCAAGAGGAAAAAGCCTTGTCCCCTTTATAAAGAGGGTGAATATCAAGCGTCCTCCTCGTGGCCGTTTGGGACTTGCCTAAGATCTAGGAGTCCTACCCATAGGCACGGTTGGGTTACCCACGTCCGTATTGATGAGAATCCCGTGATAAAGGGGACACGATCTCTGCTTCGACAAGACGTGCCAAGGAAACCGCCTCGCGAAACACGCTGAGATGGGTTATGAAAAACAATTCGAATAAAGACCTGGCTGTGGTGTGATGTCACACTATGGGGTATGTCAGCAGATTAGATTCGTGGAAATATTATTCTCTCTACGGTGGTATGTGGAACTCGTTTTGCAGAGCCGGACACGATCATCGTGTTCAAAATCTTCTGTGAAGTATTTGGAGGAGGAACCCACCTTGCAATGTCGAAGACAATCTGTGCGCCGGACTCAACGTCATTGAAGCCTGGTTCAGGGGCTACTGAGGGAGTCCTGGATTAGGGGGTATCCGGACAGCCAGACTATATCCTTTGGCCGGACTGTTGGACTATGAAGATACAAGATTGAAGACTTCGTCCCGTGTCCGGATGGGACTCTCCTTGGCATGGAAGGCAAGCTTGGCAATACGGATATGTAGATCTCCTTCCTTGTAACCCACTATGTGCAACCCTAGCCCCCTCCGGTGTCTATATAAACTGGAGGGTTTAGTCCGTAGGACCAAGAACAACAATTATACCATAGGCTAGCTTCTAGGGTTTAGCCTCTCTGATCTCGTGGTAGATCAACTCTTGTACAACTCATATTATCAAGAACAATCAAGTAGGACGTAGGGTATTACCTCCATCAAGAGGGCCCGAACCTGGGTAAACATCGTGTCCCCGACCTCCTGTTACCATCCGCCTTTGACGCACAGTTTGGGACCCCCTACCCAAGATCCGCCAGTTTTGACACCGACAGTGATATTAAAGTCATGCTAGTTGAGTAGTTGTGAATTTGAGAAAGACGTGTGTTGAAGCTTGTGATTCCCGTAGAATGCACGTATGGTGAACCGTTATGTGATGAAGTCGGAGCATGATTTTTTTATTGATTGTCTTCCTTATGAGTGGCGGTCGGGGACGAGCGATGGTATTTTCCTACCAATCTATCCCCCCTAGGAGCATGCGCGTAATACTTTGCTCTGATAACTTTTAGATTTTTGCAATAAGTATATGTCGGATTTCAGGTTCCGGCAGACCCTTGAGGTTCGAACACTGGGGTGCGCGCAGAGATTTCACCTTCTACCTACCTGCACCCCTCCGCCTCGCTAAGATCTAAGCTATGGAAAGAACAGCACAAGAGACACAGGGTTTATACTGGTTCGGGCCACCGTTGTGGTGTAATACCCAACTCCAGTGTGTGGTGTGGTGGATTGCCTCTTGGGCTGATGATGATGAGCAATACAAGGAAGAACAGCCTCGCGAGGGTCTGCTCTTGGATGGGGGGATGAACTGCTAGGAGGAGTTCAGTCACCCTTCTCTCTCTCTCTTCTTGATTCTCTCTCTGATTTCGATCCCTTTCCGATTCTGTTTTTTCTATCTCTCTCCCCTGGGGGTGGCTAGTCCTATTTATAGGCAATGGCCCTGGGCCTCTTCCCAAATATTGAGCGGGAAGGGCGCCAACAATTGGCCATTTTGAAGGGGAACATCTGGTACACTTATCCTGACTAAAGTTGCTCCTCGCCTGCCAAAGACTCTGGCGGTGACGCTGGCTTGGGCTCCACAATGACTTCCTCCCCGCCGTTGGACTGGTCTTGATCTCGTTGCACCGAAACGGGTGCCTTTGCTTGATGCTCTTACCTGCGCTTGCTCCCTTTGCACCAAAGAGGAAAGGAGGACACTGTGCGGGCTGGCGCTCGCCTGGCACCCTTGGTCATCATGGCTTGCGTCACGGGCACCTCGTGAGGTACCCCACCTTGATCTCTCCGCCTCCTCGCGAGCCATCCTGATGAGGCCGTGCCTGAGGAAGCTCTGTGTCGTCCGCCCCGCGAGACTTGGCCCCTCGCGAGGGTCTTGGGTCTGTGTTGATGAAGATGGGCCGTGCTGGGCCCCCTTTGATCCACGCCGCAGGCCGCAGGCAGGCAAGTCTTGGGACCCCCGTTCCCAGAGCGCCGACAGTAGCCCCCGAGCCCAAGGCGCACCCAAGGCGCGCCCGGACTTGGCCGTGCAGGGAGGCGAAAGGGCAAGGGCGAAGCGCCGCGGGCCCTAATAGCCTGCGGCCTTGGGCGCCGGGTGGCGGTTGATTGGGCGTGGGCGGCACTGTTCCCCCACGCCCCCCTTATTTTGTGCCATGCTAGGCGGACTCGTAGTCGTACACAGCCGCCCCCCTTTCTGTCGCTCGAGCACCCTCCGTCCTTCCTCCGCTCGAACTCTAGCTTCTGTTTTCAACCCAATCTCGAACCTTCCCCCCCCTTCCCATCGCCATGGCTCCAACAAAGAAGGGAGGAGGGAAGAAACCCATGCCTCCGCCTTGCTCGCCGCCGTTGGCGGCCCCCGCCGAGGGCTTGGGCAAGGTCAGCCCTGCTCTGGCCACTATCTTCAACGAATGCGGGAGGATGACGGCCTGGCCCGCGTCTCACTTCTCCATCAACAGGATAGTCACCGAGGTCCAGTATTTCGCCGATGCCCTGTGGGCGGGTCTGGTTCCCCCCTTTTCTGATTTCTTCAATGCCGTGCTTTCCCACTATCAGATCCACATGATGCATCTGGGTCCTGAATCCATCACCCTTCTTTCGGTCTTCGCCTTTGTTTGCGAGGCAATGATGGGCATCCTTCCTTCGGTTGCCTTGCTGCGCCACTTCTTCTCTCTGCGCCTTGTCGACCCTACCCAATGCTGGGCGTGCGTGAGCTTTATTGCCACGTCTGAGACAGCGGCCTCAGGGATTGACTTCAGGCTCCCTCTGCCCGTGGCTGGGTTCCGCGAGCGGTGGATGTATGTGGATGCAGGGGTGCCCAGCCCCCTGCTATTGGAGCCAACTTCGCCTACTGTCCCCAATTCGGGCTGGGGCCAGGAGACGCTTGAGAGCCCCCGGCTCGTCTTCGTCTGGCACTGCTTCGCGTTCTTGAGGTCGCTTGGCGTGACAACGCCCAAGGTGGTAAAGGAGTTCCTGCTTCGCCGCATTGCTCCTCTCCAACGCCACTCCCGCCGGATGTGGGCCTTCAGCGGGCGTGATATTCGTATGAGGCTCCAGGAAGAGGACCTGACGCCTGAAGTACTAAGGACAGTGCTCTTGATCCTGACTCGGAACCCCAACCCTGGCAGCATCCAGCAGGGAGGGGCCTTGATGTACCTCTGCCAGAACAGGGGCGATCTTGTGAATCAGATGCCTATCTTTGATGAGTGGGGGCCACGCCCCGCCGGCCTCCGGGGGTCTCGCGAGAACCCAGTGACGGTGACTGCCCTTCCAGTCAGCCAAGGAGACTCTTCCTCAAGTGGCGGAGCAGGGAGGCATGAGGCGCCAGAGGCCGAGGGGGCTCCCAGTGGGGTGACAGCGCCGGGCGATGCTCATGAGGGAGCAGCTCTTGGGGCCCGTGCCGCTGAGGCTGAGGGTGGCAAGCAGATGCCCTCAGCGCCTGCGACTGAGGCCCCTGAGGCTCCAGCCGCTTCTCTCGGCGAGGCGATTGGCAGCGCGCATCAGGCAGGCGCCCCTGACGCGGATCGCCTTGACGCTCCATCTTCGTCGCAGGTTAATCCCTGCGCTCAACTCTTGTCACATGCTGAAGCGTAGGAAGTACTTCGCCACTGATGAGTAAGCCTTCTCCTTTCCCAACTCCCAATCCTTCTGTTGCTTTTACCGATCCTTGCTCCGCAGGCCCCTTCCAGCCGAGCTCGCGGAGATGGCTGAGGTGTTGTCCCCCTTGGCTTCGCCCCCTCCACCGTCCTCAAGCACTCCGAGAAGCAGAGCCCTTGTGGTGAGGGCGATCGGAGAGGCGAACCGTCCCGAGGCGCATCGTGGCCCTGCGCACCTCGCGATCCTCCTTCGCGGGCCTTCTCGTGGCATAGCCAGCCTGCCGTGGGCTTCTCGCCTGGTCGTGGACTGCGATTGGCTGAGGCGCTCCCTGCGCTCTTCATCTGGGGACGAGCTGGCTCCAGGCCGGGCTTCTGGCGTGGCGTGCCCGGCCGTCACAAGGGTGCCAGCCCCCAGCCCCCTACCCGGAGGGGGAGTGCTGATTCGTGGCCCCGGGCGCTTGCTTGGGGCAGATGATGGTGTGGAAGACGTGCTCGAGCGCACCTGGGAGCGTCGCGCTCTTTGCCAAAGATTCCTTCAAAGGGCGGCTGACGCAGTGAGCCTGCTTGGTGAGGAGCTTGCTGATGAAGACGCGCGCCTTGAGGCCGAGGGCCTGCGCCTGGCTGCAGAGAGGCGCGAGCTAGAGGGCGCCATCGCCCTTGCACGCCGTCAGCGCGATCTTGATGATGCAGAGGCCAAGGCGTCGCTGGTGGCCTCTCGGGAGGCCCAATCTTGGGCCACTGAGGAGGCCCGGGAAGCTGACCGGCGGCGAGAGGCGGCGGAGGAGCGGGCTCAGGAGCTCCTGGCCTGGTGCCACTCACTGGAGGAGCAAGTGGAGTTGCGCGAGGCAGCCCTCGCATCGATGAAGGTGGCCTCTGGCGACCCAGCAGAGCTCCAGAAGCATGAGGAGGCGCTGACGCTGGAAGCCGCCGAACGTACCCGCGAGTACGAGCATCTGGAGACAAGGGAGCGCTTGGTGACGCAGGCGGAGGATGATGTGGCTGCACGGGAAGCCCCTGTCCTAGAGGAGGTCGGACGTCGGGTGGCGATGGCGCGCTTGGACCTCGGGCACGAGTTCGAGGAGAGGCTAGGGTTGATCCGGGCCGAGGCTGAAGGTAAGACTGCTGCCTTGAGGGCCAAGCTGGAGGAAGCGACGCGGCGGGCCAATGCTTTTCGGGCCGCCCTTGAGGTAGCGCAAGGGGAGTGAACCACCTCCCAGGCCGAGGTGCTCCTTCTTCGCCAGCGGGTGGAGGAGGCTGAGGTCGTCGCGTGCCAGAATGCGGACGAGATACGTCAGCGGCGGATCCTGGAGCATGAGCACGGCCCCATGCTCACCACGCTCCGAGAGAGAGCCAACACAGCCTTGGGAAACATCTGCGAGGTGGCTGTTGGCGAACCGCATGCAGTCAACTACGCCGGCAACCTTCAGTTCTTCACCGACGTGGTGACGCAGCTGGAGGCGCGGTCGGTCAGGGCTGACAGGTTGGTGGAGGAGAGGAGCCGCGACCTTCTCGGGCGCGCCTTTTCTCGCGTCTTCGGCCATCTCTGGAACATGGATCCCCACTTCGATTTCGACGCCGCCATTGCCCCAGTCCCCCAGGCCATCCGAGACGACCTGGCGCACTGGGTGGAAGACAATGTGGATGCTCTTGTCAGGGCCTTCACTTCAGACAACGACGGCGTGATCGTGGCTGCCGACGAGGGCGGTGTGGTGAACAGCCCTGCCGCCGCTGGCGGCGACGCAGACAGCGATGGCGAGTCCAGCGACGCCAGCAACGGTTCGGGTGGTGCTCCTGAGGATGCATTGGGGGATTTATCCGACTGATTGTGCATCGTTCCTACTTCCTTACCCTGCATGAATAGAACTCAGGTTTTGGCCTGATGGCTGTGAGAGCATTTTGGAGGGGGAGCCCCTCATGTAAAACTTGTGTTCATCATATTAGTAGACGCTACATTGCCCATGCGCCCACGCCAAGTGGTTGGCTTAAGTGACACACTGGACGGCTAGTTTACCTCTGTCCCGTGCGGGCCCTGGGGTAGCCTGTGGGAGGCTGTGGTGCCCCGAGTGTTCCCTGATCGAATCCGTATGATCTGCAGTAAAAAAACCTCCTGAGAGGACGCGGCGGCGACAGTCTGGGCTGCGCGCAAGCTGGGTCTGACCCGGCTCGCGAGGGGCTCACGAGGGGAGGCAGCTGAGGCGAAGTGGTAATCAAAACGCAAGAAATTGCTCAAACGAGACTAAGCACCCCTTCCCCAAACACACGCAAATCTCAAATTCGAATCCAACTTAAATCAAGCGGGGGAAAGTGACAACCAAAGGGAAAAGCAATGAAAGCAGACAAAAGGCCGCGTCCGGCACCTAGTCTAGTCTTGGATGTATTCTCACCAGCGCGGAGCTAAGTGCTGCCACTGGGTGTGGGAGGGAGCCCCAGGGCCTGAGGCCGGCACCCCTGAGACTCCGGGGCGTGTACAGCCCCACTCATTATTACGTGAGAGTGTCACGGGGCGGCGAGCTTCACAGGCACTGGGCCTTCTTCACAGGTACCGGCCTTGCTTCATATCACCAGACGAGGGCCCCGCCTTGCGCCACACTCTAGTGCCATCAACGACGACCGGGAACCAGGACGCCGCCGATGGGGTAGAGCGGTCGCCAGCGGTTCCCCCGACGACCACGGGTCCTCCGCCAGGGGCAGGCCCTGAGGCACCTCCCCAGCAGAGGGCCTACCTCCTGAGAACACCTTGCTCCGAACGCCGTGGTGGTGATGTCGGATCTCGGCCCCTCTCCTGCAGCCCCCTACGCCCTCCTCCCGAGGGGTAGGAGACTGTGGGAGCGGGGCAGCTGCTCGCTGTGGCGACCTGCACCTCCTGCGATCCATGATTAGCGTATGCCTGCTCCTGAGGAATTAGCGGTACCCGATAATCGCTGCCTCCAGCGTGGCCGGTGGGACCGTCCCGGGGCTCCTGGAAGAGCTCAGCTTCTGGCGCCTCGTCCCCCCAGCTTGGGCTGAGGAGCGAGCCTTGTTCGCCCTCGTGAGGGTGCCCTTGGTCCATCATGTGGGGCACATATTCTTCTGGCGCCGTCATCCCGAAGGCCACGCCATAGTGCTCCGCGTGCCATGCAGCTCTGCTTGACGCGCCCACCGTGGGGTGGTAGCGCGGCTGTCCACTAGGACCGTGGGTCATGTCGAGTCCTTCTTCTTCGCGGACCGGGAGCGGGGCAGCACCGCCGCCGGTCCGATGCCGACAGCTTTGCTGGCGTTGGAGTAGCCTTGGAGCCCACGGGCGCGCGCGAAGCCCCCGCGCGGGCCGCCCTGGGCTTGAGATGGGAGCTGGGTGCAGAAGGGGTGAGCCCCCGAGGCGGCGAAGCCCAGGAGCTCTGCCACCCGCTCCAGCAGCACGTCGCGGCCGCCCACCAGCAGCCTGCACTGCAGCAACTCTCAGGCCACCATGAGCGCGGCCCTCGAGTTCGCCTGCTCCCGGTGGGTGTACGGTGTCGTGGTCGCGGCGTGATTGGAGGCCCTTCCTGCCGACCGCGCCTGCCGCGGTGTGAGAGCTGTCGAAGCCTGTCCGCGTCGCCCGCGGCCCGCAGCGCCCTGCGGACCGCGAGCTGCCTGGGGCATGGGGTCGCCCGAGGCGAGCGGCTCTGCGCTGGTGGGCCACGCCGCCCAAGGATCTGGATTGCCCGCCTAGTCGCCGGACATGGTGATGACGATGCGATGGGGCACGAAGTGGTAGAAGGTGGATTCCGGCGCACCCCTACCTGGCACGCCAAATGTCGGATTTCGGGTTCCGGCAGACCCTTGAGGTTCAAACACTAGGGTGCGCGCGGAGATTTCGCCTTCTGCCTACCTGCACCCCTCCGCCTCGCTAAGATCTAAGCTATGGAAAGAACATCACAAGAGACACAGGGTTTATACTGGTTCGGGCCACCGTTGTGGTGTAATACCCAACTCCAGTGTGTGGTGTGGTGGATTGCCTCTTGGGCTGATGATGATGAGCAATACAAGGAAGAACAGCCTCGCGAGGGTCTGCTCTTGGATGGGGGGATGAACTGCTAGGAGGAGTTCAGTCACCCTTCTCTCTCTCTCTCTTCTTGATTCTCTCTCTGATTTTGATCCCTTTTCAATTCTGTTTTTTCTATCTCTCTCCCCTGGGGGTGGCTAGTCCTATTTATAGGCAAAGGCCCTGGGCCTCTTCCCAAATATTGAGCGGGAAGGGCACCAACAATTGGCCATTTTGAAGGGGAACATCTGGTACACTTATCCTGACTAAAGTTGGTCCTCGCCTGCCAAAGGCTCTGGCGGTGACGCTGGCTTGGGCTCCACAATGACTTCCTCCCTGCCGTTGGACTGGTCTTGGTCTCGTTGCACCGAAACGGGTGCCTTTGCTTGATGCTCTCGCCTGCGCTTGCTCCCTTTTCACCAAAGAGGAAAGGAGGACACTGCGCGGGCTGGCGCCCGCCTGGCACCCTTGGTCGTCATGGCTTGCGTCATGGGCACCTCATGAGGTACCCCGCCTTGATCTCTCCGCCTCCTCGCGAGCCAGCCTGATGAGACCGTGCCTGAGGAAGCTCCATGTCGTCTGCCCCGCGAGGCTTGGCCCCTCGCGCGGGTCTTGGGTCTGTGTTGATGAACATGGGCCGTGCCGGGCCCACTTTGAGCCACGCCGCAGGCCGCAGGCAGGCAAGTCTAGGGACCCCCGTTCCCAGAACGCTGACAGTATATGAGTTCTTTATGACTAATGTTGAGTCCATGGATTATACGCACTGTCACCCTTCCACCCTTGCTAGCCTCTCTAATACCGCGCACCTTTCGCCGGTATCATACACCCACCATATACCTTCCTCAAAATAGCCACCATACCTACCTATTATGGCATTTCCATAGCCATTCCGAGATATATTGCCATGCAACTTTCCACCGTTCCGTTCATGACACACTCCATCATTGTCATATTGCTTAGCATGATCATGTAGTTGACATCGTATTTGTGGGAAAGCCACTGTTCATAATTCTTTCAAACTTGTCACTCATGAATCATTGCATATCCCGGTACACCGCCGGAGGCATTCACATAGAGTCATATTTTGTTCTAAGTATCGAGTTGTAATTGTTGAGTTGTAAGAAAAATAAAAGTGTGATGATCATCATTATTAGAGCATTGTCCCAGTGAGGAAAGGATAATGGAGACTATGATTCCCCCATAAGTCGGGATGAGACTCCGAACAAAAAATAAATAAAAGAGGCCAAAGAAGCCCAAATAAAAAATAGAAAGAAAAGGGGCCATAAAAAAAGAGAAAAGGCCCAAAGAAAAAAATGAGAGAAAAAGAGAGAAGGGACAATGTTACTATCCTTTTACCACATTTGTGCTTCAAAGTAGCACCATGATCTTCATAGTAGAGAGTCTCTCATGTTATCACTTTCATATACTAGTGGGAATCTTACATTATAGAACTTGGCTTGTATATTCCAATGATGGGCTTCCTCAAAAATGCCCTAGGTCTTCATGAGCAAGCAAGTTGGATGCACACCCACTTAGTTTCTTGTTGAGCTTTCATATACTTATAGCTCTAGTGCATCCGTTGCATGGCAATCCCTACTCACTCACATTGATATCTATTGATGGGCATCTCCATAGCCCGTTGATATGCCTAGTTGATGTGAGACTATCTTCCCCTTTTTTGTCTTCTCCACAACCACCACTCTATTCCACCTATAGTGCTATATCCATGGCTCACGCTCATGTATTGCATAAAGATTGAAAAAGTTTTGAGAATGTCAAAAGTATGAAACAATTGCTTGGCTTGTCATCGGGGTTGTGCATGATTTAAATATTTTGTGTGGTGAAGATAGAGCATAGCCAGACTATATGATTTTGTCGGGATAACTTTCTTTAGCCATGTTATTTTGAGAAGACATAATTGCTTTGTTAGTATGCTTGAAGTATTATTATTTTCTATTTCAATATAAACTTTTGTCTTGAATCTTTCGGATCTGAATATTCATACCACAATTAGAAGAATTACATTAAAATTATGCCAAGTAGCACTCCGCATCAAAAATTCTATTTTTATCATTTACCTACTCGAGGACGAGAAGGAATTAAGCTTGGGGATGCTTGATACGTCTCCAACGTATCTAGAATTTTTTATTGCTCCATGCTATATTATCTACTGTTTTGGACACTATTGGGCTTTATTATCCACTTTTATATTATTTTTGGGACTAACCTATTAACCGGAGGCCCAGCCCAGAATTGCTATTTGTTGCCTGTTTTAGGGTTTCGAAGAAAAGGAATATCAAACGGGGTCCAAACGGAATGAAACCTTCGGGAACGTGATTTTCTCACCGAATACAACTCAGGAGACTTGGACCCTACGTCAAGCCAACTAACAGGAGGCCACAAGGTAGGGGGCGCGCCTGCCCCCCCCCAGGCGCGCCCTCCACCCTCGTGGGCCCCCTGTTGCTCCACCGACGTACTTCTTCCTTCTATATATACCCACGTACCCCAAACGATCAGATACGGAGTCAAAACCTTAATTCCACCGTTGTAACTTTCTGTATCCACGAGATCCCATCTTGGGGCCTGTTCCCGAGCTCCGCCGGAGGGGGCATCGATCACGGAGGGCTTCTACATCAACACCATAGCCTCCCCAATGAAGTGTGCGTAGTTTACTTCAGACCTACGGGTCCATAGTTAGTAGCTAGATGGCTTCTTCTCTCTTTTTGGATCTCAATACAATGTTCTCCCCCTCTCTTGTGAAGATCTATTCGATGTAATCTTCTTTTTGCGGTGTGTTTGTTGAGACCGATGAATTGTGGGTTTATGATCAAGTCTATCTATGAATAATATTTGAATCTTCTCTGAATTATTTTATGTATGATTGGTTATCTTCGCAAGTCTCTTCGAACTATCAGTTTAGTTTGGCCTACTAGATTGATCTTTCTTGCAATGGGAGAAGTGCTTAGCTTTGGGTTCAATCTTGCGGTGTCCTTTCCCGATGACAGTAAGGGCAGCAAGGCACGTATTGTATTGTTGCCATCGAGGATAACAAGATGGGGTTTTCTTCATATTGCATGAGTCTATCCCTCTACATCATGTCATCTTGCTTAAGGCGTTACTCTGTTTGTAACTTAATACTCTAGATGCATGCTGGATAGCGGTCGATGAGTGGAGTAATAGTAGTAGATGCAGGTAGGAGTCGGTCTACTTGTCTCGGACGTGATGCCTATATAAATGATCATACCTAGATATTCTCATAACTATGCTCAATTCTGTCAATTGCTCAACAGTAATTTGTTCACCCACCGTAGAATACTTATGCTCTCGAGAGAAGCCACTAGTGAAACCTATGGCCCCCAGGTCTATCTTTATCATATCAATCTCCTACTACTTAATTATTTACTCTACGTTTATTTTACTTTGCATCTTTATCATAAAAATACCAAAAATATTATCTTATCATATCTATCAGATCTCACTCTCGTAAGTGGCCTTATAGGGATTGACAACCCCTATTTGTGTTGGTTGCGAGGATTTATTTGTTTTGTGTAGGTACGAGGGACTCGCGCGTAGCCTCCTACTGGATTGATACCTTGGTTCTCAAAAACTGAGGGAAATACTTATGCTACTTTGCTGCATCATCCCTTCCTCTTCAGGGAAAACCAACGCAGTGCTAAAAGAGGTAGCACTTTCCATTAATCCTATTCTGATGCATAGCATGTCATTGTTGCTACAGCTATTGATACCTTACCTGCAATCCTAAATGCTTAGTATAGGATGCTAGTTTATCATCAGTGGCCCTACATTCTTGTCTGTCTGCCATGCTATACTGTCGGGTCGTGATCACTCGGGAGGTGATCACGTGTATATATTATATACTTTATATATGATACTCGTGGTGACTAAAGTCGGGTCGGCTCGTTGAGTACCCGCTAGTGATTTCGATGTTGGGGGCTGAAGGGGCATGTGGTTCCACCCAGGTAGTGGTGAGCCTAGGTTCCCGACGGCCCCCGACTGTTACTTTGAGGCGGAGTGACAGGGCAGGCGGAGACCACCTAGGTGAGAGGTGGGCCTGGCCCTGGTCGGCGTTCGCGGTTACATCAAAATAACACGCTTAACAAGATCTGGGTATTTGATCTGAGTCTGGCTATTGGCTTATATGAACTAACCAACTACGCGGGAACAGTTATGGGCACTCGACGTCGTGGTATCAGCCGAAGCCTTCGTGACGTCAGCGACTGAGCGGCGCGCGCCGGGTTGGACCGTGTAACGCAACTTCCTTTGTAATGGAGGTTGCTAGGTCTGCTCTCCGACCGCCCTCACAATGTGCAGGTGTGCAATGGGCGATGGGCCCAGACCCCTGCACCATAGGATTTAGACTGACGTGTTGACCTCTCTGTTGTGCCTAGGTAGGGCTGCAACGTGTTGATCTTCCGAGGCCGGGCATGACCCAGACAAGTGTTTCTGGACAAAGGGGATCGAGCGTGTTGGGAAATGTGGTGCACCCCTACAGGGAAGTTAATCTATTCGAATAGCCATGATCTTCAGTAAGAGGATGACTTGTAGTTGTACCTTGACCTTATGACAACTAAAACCGGATACTTAATAAAACACACCCTTCCAAGTGCCAGATACAGCCGGTGATCGCTCTCTCACAGGGCAACGAGGCGAGGATCATCGGTTAGGATTATGCTATGCGAAGTTACTTGGTGAACTTACTATCTACTCTCTTCTTCTGCTGCAAGATGGAGGTTACCAGAAGCGTAGTCTTCGATAGGACTAGCTATCCCCCTCTTATTCCGGCATTCTGCAGTTCAGTCCACATATGTTACCCCTTTTCCATTTGATACCAATGCATACATATGTAGTGTAGCTCCTTGCTTGCGAGTACTTTGGATGAGTACTCACGGTTGCTTTGTTCCCCCTTTTCCCCTTTCTATACCCGATTGTTGCGACCAGACATTGGAGTCCAGGAGCAATACACCACCGTTGACGATGACTCTTACTACTCTGGAGGTGCCTACTACTACATGCAGGCCGCTGACGACGACCAGGTGTAGTTTAGGAGGATCCCAGGTAGGAGGCCTGCGCCTCTTTCGATATGTATCCCAGTTTGTGCTAGCCTTCTTAAGGCAAACTTGTTTAACTTATGTCTATACTCAGATATTGTTGCTTCCGCTGACTCGTCTATGATCGAGCTCTTGTATTCGAGCCCTCGAGGCACCTGGCTTGTAATATGATGCTTGTATGACTTATTTTATTTGTAGAGTTGTGTTATGATATCTTCCCGTGAGTCCCTGATCTTGATCGTACACGTTTGCGTGTATGATTAGTGTACGATTGAATTGGGGGCGTCACAGCTACGGAGTTGGTATTTGGGCACGGGAGAGTAGGCAGACCAGGACAGTTGCATTTCTAATGAAAAGAAGCAACTTATCTTAATAGGAAATTTAGCAGGACATGAAAACAACATTGGTTTAACATGTCCTTACTTTTAACAGTGCGACTGCTACATTTTACCAGTGGCATTACATAAGAGTGGCTCAGGGCAACAAACATCAGAACAGGATATCTGGGTTGGTCCCATTTTTGTTCGGTATAGCCACCTTATATTGTGTGAGGCTAGCAAATATAGTGTTTGACTTACTCTGTTGACTTGTCCCCCAGTCCCCACTTTCTTTCCTTTTTCAACCAATAGATCGGGTTTATATTGAGTTTGTACCATGTTTCTCTTTATTTCCCTATTAGACCAAGAGACTAGTTAGATAGCCAGACTTTGCTACTTTTCTCCCCCATTATTTCCTCTTTCGACCAAGTCCTAGATTCAGGTAACAGACCTTCCCCCACCCCCACCCCCTTTCTTCCTTGTTTGAACCAAGTAGTACTATATTCGAGTGCATGAACTAGTTTTACCTCTTAACAGTCAAAATTTAGGTGGCTTTCGAACAGCCAATCGATCGTATCTACGAGGGGGCCTGGGAAATAGTAAAAGATACAAATGCAGCGACGTCAGGAGCTCGGGAAGTAGACCAAGGCCGGTTTCAAAGGAAGATATACCTGAGGGTCGCCGGGATATCTCTAGGTGGGCGGCGAGAGGCAGGATCTGCCCACACTACGGCAGCGAGGAAGGGGTCGGAGGCCCTCCCTAGCCAGCGGTGCTTGGGAGAGAACGGCAAGGCACGCTGATCGAGACGCATCGGCAGTGGGTAAGAACCGTCGCCGAGGATGAACGCGTGAACGTTGCACCTTATCATGTTCCCCAGCGGAGAGGATCCAGCTGGATCTATGACCAGCGGTGAGCAGAGAGAGAGTGTGTGGCCACTGCTGTCGTGTTTAGATCTAGAGAGGACGAGACAGTGTGAAGAGAGCAACACTAGCAAGCAAGTGCGGAGGCTCCTGCCTATATAGTGGAGTACTAGTTTTCTTTTGTCTACCGCAGCCGGCTTGACCTCGTCAATGACTGTCGAGAAGTCTTCATGCACGTGCCCCGGAGGCGCAGTTGTCGTCATTTTGATCTGAAGCACCGGATTATAACATATAACATGAAAAAAATGCCACATGACAAGAAATCATAACCTCACTGCCCAAAGGAGACAACATGAATCCCGACGGACAAACTAGACGAGGATCAAAACTCAAATTGAAGATAAACTCGTAGAAAAGGGGTCCGTCGATAGATGTCCTAATTAACATAGCTGGCTTGAGCTAGATGGCAGCCGAGTAGTCTTCATGCATGTGCCCACAATGATCAGCGCCTTGGAGGAACTCAGTTGTCGTTGTTTAACCCTCACAGTGATCCGAAGCACATGACACCTAATATTGCGAGATGACAAGAAACCTTTTTTGGATTTCTCATCAGAACTACAAGCCTGTACAACACAGCCTGCACGATATGTAGATGATATCCAATCCAGGCGTGTCTGCTGGAGTCTGGTCACATGCATGGACGAACTGATCTTCTGTGTCATGCAGGGATCGTCCAGGCACCAACGTCTATACAACACTTCTCTAGTACTATCGCTCGTCTCTCTCTTCTATTAACTCACCCGACTTGTGGGGCCGGGGAGTGTGCATATGGTCGGTTCTCGGTTGCGGTCCCACATGTGTGTGCAAACGCAATATGATCCTCGTTCCATTCGGAGAGCGGCGTGCCAGACCGACCGACCGTCTGGGGTGCGACGCGAATGCGGCGGGCGTGCTGTATACTCCGTACATGTGTACCACCGTTTTCTTGAGGCTTTGCTCCATAGCGCAATCCATGGATACAAAATTAGTATACTATACTATTTAAAAGTCGAGGGCGGGGCTTTTCCCGCGCGGTAGGCGGGGCAGTTCCACCTAGTCGGTTCGACAGAGACGTGAGAAGATGAGGGAGTAGGCTGCTGCGAACATAGGGCCGTGTGATTTGACATCAAGCTACTGCTGGACAGGTGGGGCCCGTGATTTGACTTGCCATTTTATCATTTTAACTATGGCGCTACGACCGACGTGAGTCTCCCGATTCCTGACCACCTCCATGGTATACAGGAGCCTCTCCCAATGCTCCACCATGTAGAGGCTGGCTCTTGCATGAGAGCACACTCCTCAAGTTTTTCCTTGCCTCTTTCCTCCACATTTGCAAAAATGCCATGTAAGCGGGCTTATAGCCCACTATTGTACTTGCTCGTACAGGTGCTAAGCCTGCCACATAGGCATAAAGTCTAATGTGGCAAGTTAATTACTCCCTCCGTCTAGGTGTGCAAGTCATCTTAAGAAAACCAAATAATCCCAAAACACTTAGGCGCGGTGCATTAACTCCTACTCCCTCTTTTCCGGTTTATAAGGCTCAAATCTGAAATCTCATCAATCAAGGCATTTTGTGAGTGGAGGAATGTATCTTGTACTTTACAAAACTACCCCAATTAAACTCATGCATTAAATTGGATTAATTGTAGTGCATGCATGCTTGGCCACTAGATAAGTAGAAACATTACATGCATTGGTGTGTTCCTTTTTAATTCTTACATGCAAAGATTTAATGCATCTCGGAAACTAAAAATGAGATGAAAATGAGCCCTATAAATTGGAAAAACAAAAAAGTTGAGATAAGCCCTATAAACCGGAAAGGAGGGAGTACATTGTTTCTTGTTTCTTGACATATCAACCAATAAGAGATGTGGGGGTGTGCATGCTTCTAATGACTTGAGACTACCATTTCATTGGAAGAGGTCACTCCTTGGCAAAGGCAATAAATACTATGAAGAAAGAGATAGAGAGAAGTAAAAAAATACTCCTATAGCCAACCTTATAGCTAACCTTGTTGTATGAATGACTAACTGATGACTATGTATGACATGCCAACATCAGATAGCCTAACGCACCGTGTTAAATCTCTAAGGGTGCGACCGCGCGAGCGAGGCGACGGTCGTGGTAGGCGCAACCATGATACGGGTTGCTGGCAGCCCTTGGATCTGAGATCGGACGGTCGCATGCTAAGTTGCTAAAAATTTGCAGAATAACCCTCCAGGATAGGATATTCACCCATAGGTCTAGAATCACGCCATGCAACCGTTCGATCTCAGATCCAAGGGCTCTCAGAAGCCCGTATCATGGGAGAATGGAAAGCTTCGTATCACCTGTAATTTTTCCGACGCTTGATATGACATCGAAAGCCATGTAATTGGGCGTTGAGTAGAGATGACATCTAATTGGGCCCCCATAGTACTGTGCATGAATCCATTTATCCACCAGGCAAGCCACTACCCTGCCGTTCGCACGCCCCACTCAGCATTTTTACAAAAACCGCTGGCAGTTCGCTCCTACTCATCCCCGAACGTCCTTTAACATTACGGTAGTTCGCTCCTAGTCGTCCCGTCCTTTCACATTACAGCAGTTCCACTAATCCTGACCCTCCTCCCAAATCCATGGCGTTGCAAATCTCCATGATCAGTAGTGAGTACAAGGTTAGAACCATCATCGGCGATGAGTTCGACGTCATCTACACCCGTTCTTCCCTGATAGTGAAAGGATGCCTTGCACGCTTCAGAAGCATGTTCGAAAACTCAAAGGATGAGTCGGTCGCTGGGCTAGATGTTGAGTACACCACAGTCCTACAAAGCGGGAAGAATCTAAAGGAGGCAGAGAAGAAGAAGCCCGCCGTGATCCAGGTTTGTGTGCATGACTTATGCTTGGTCTACCACATATGCCATGCCAACGTTGAGTGCGAGGAATTTAAGAACTTCCTCAAGGGCGGCTGAGTAAAATTCGTTACTGTAGACTTTAGGAACGACAGGGAAGTCCTAGATCAGATAGGCCTCGTTGTAGGCAACCCCTTCGACCTCCAGAAGAAAGGGTTGGTGCCCTCCCGTGATCAGCCTTCAATGCTGACCCGGGCAGGAGCCATGGTTCATCCTTCGTACGGTACACTGAAGAAACCTCCGTTCAAGTTTCATCATGCATGGGAGTGGAATGTACTAGATATAAACCACATCCACTATGCTGCAATGGATGGCTACCTTTGTTTCAATATCTACAAGGGTTGGATGAAGAGCAAGAGCCAAGTGTGTGGTTCAAGCAAAGAAGTATCGGCCAAGAGGAAGAGGGACAAGGACGAAGTGGAGCACGTGGATGAGGAGTCTGAGTAAGGTGGTAGTGTCGTTGCTCGTGGTGGTTCTAATGCAGTGTCTATCGGATTAGTTGCTTAGTTTAATTTTAGATGTGCTTAGTTTTATTTGAGGGGTGTGTTGTGCTGAGCCCCCAGCAGAACTATGTTATGTTCCTTCTCGTTACTTTAACTCTTCAGTACGTACATACTAGTATTTCTTACAGTTCATCTTTCAGTTGGTATAGTACTACCAATCATTTCTTCACATTATATACGTACAATATATATGGCCAGCATCATATGGCCAGTAGTTTAGTTGTCAAAAAAATTCAGGGTGCTTAGTTTTATTTGAGGGGTGTGTTGTGCTGGACATCATTATTGTGTCTCAAATCTCTTTGGCCATGTTATAATGACATAAATACCGATGGACCAACATGCCAGCTGTCCCTCTATCTCACTATAGTAAAATAAAGTGTGGGGCCTACTTGATCCCAACAGCATTCTTATTTTCCTGTAAAATTATTCGCTTGGTTACTCCTGACAAGCGGGGCCACACTTATCATTATGAGAATTGACTTATTTTTGTCATATAACATGGTCAATGGGTTTGATGTGAAAATAACAATGTCTAATGGCATTTTTGAGCAAGCATCTAACTTAATGATGGCATTTTTGAGATATCAAATTGCATTTTTGAGCAGGCATCTCACGAATCGATGGCATTTTTGAGTAGTTGTAACTTCTAATGGAAAAACTGAGTAGTGATACACAACTAGTGGCATAAATAATAAGAACCCAAGAATTAAATAGGTATGCTAATTTCTTTAATATAATTTGGCACCCCATTTAAGCACGTACTACCTTTTTGAATAGTACTATATGCATAATTTGGCGACGAGCGCTCTCTATATGTACCACCTTTTTTCTTTAATTTCATCTTGTTACTTTTGCTCCATGGCGCAATCCATCGATACTACTACTGTACAAAAGTATACATTTTTAAAAGGCTAGAGGGCGGGGCAGTCTAGCTTGGTCGGTTTCAGGAGAGGCGAGGGCCTTTGTGATTTGATGGCTCATTACTGCTGGAAGGCGAGGCCTTGTGATTTGATTGCTCGTATAAATGTGCCGACGACCTGAGGAGGAGCAAAGAATCATGTGGTATACTCAAGTTTTCCACTGGAGTAGTACAACGGAGGAGCACGAAACACGGCAGCCCAGTGCCATATGGCGATAAAAATGATCTAATTTTCTAGTCATCTCATTGTTAGCATTGTTCTATTCATGCCTCACAGAGAATGTGACACGTGCGGCGAAACACCCGAAGCAAAAGAAGAAACACAGGAGCAAAAGAAGAAGGAAGATTATCACCCCCAAAAAAGAAGGAAGACGCACACAAAAGTCTTTGGTGCTGCTCTTTACTACATGAAGGGTTGCTGGCCGTGGAGTCGTAACTGCTTCTTCATCGCCTCCATGACCTCCATCTCCTTGCGCGTCTCCTCCGCCATCTTCTTCATTATGTCCATGACGCGGGATTTCTCGACGCGAGCCTTCATCATCTGTTCCACGGCCGCATTACGTACCTTGACAGCAACCGGGTGCTCGATGCGGAGCTTCGCCAACTCCTCCTTCTATTCCATGACGAGGGCCTGCAGCATCTTCATCGAGGAACTACTATTCTCATGCAACTTCTTCCAGTCATCGTTCTCCTCCTTCATCAGGTCGAGCTCGTGGCAGAGCTTCGCCTTGTCCTCCTGAAGTTGCAGGATTTCGCCGGTCGCCTTCTTCTCCGAGGCAATGCTCTTCTTCAGTAGCATCACCAAGCTAGCGGTCAACTCCCCCTGATCATTGAGCTCAACGAGCATGTCGTCGAGGCTCTCCTTCAGCAGCTCCACCAAGCCGTGGATGAACTCCTTCTGCTTATTGAGGTGCTTATTGAGCTGATCAGGCATGCCGTCGAGGGATAATGACTCCAGCGCCGCTAGCTCGGCATGTTCGCCTCCGCGGCTAGGGCGCTCCTAGGAGCCATCGCCTGCCCGTGAGAGATCTTTCGAGGTCTCTGCGAGGCGGCGAGCCCTCTCTTTTTTTCCATGGCCTTCATGGCCGCTCCCTTGTTATGGGTAGTTCAGATAGTTCTCAACCTAGAGCTCTACACACCGGCCATGGCAAGGACAGACGGACAAGAAAGACTTATGAGGAGTAAGAGGTAGAGTGATTTTCGGCTAGGTACTAGTTCCCCTTTTTATAACCTAGTACTAGCACTAGTACTAAAACATGCATAGTGGGAACACGTTCAGGTTTGATACGTACTAGGTGTGAGCAGTTTTGCACAAAATACGAAGGAGACCAATAGAAGTAGCAACCCATGATTTAACTACTCGCATGCATGCAGTGGAGTAGTAATGTCTTTCTTCCTCCCTCACGCCCACTCAATTTGCATGTGTTGTATTAATTGACCATCAATAAAGTGAAGGACTTTACACGCGTCAAAGTGTCACATGGGGTGGATCTTCGTACAAAAATGCATCCCCCGTGTACCCGCGTGTATGTGGGAGGGAATGAGTGCGTGCGTGGCGTGCGTGCACATCTTCCCTTCGTACATGTACCGCTAGTGGGCCTCAAAGAGGACGAGTACATTCTTCTGGAACCAGCAGCATGTCACTGTGATCAATCCACACAAGGAGGTCGCAACAACACCTCCACATGTGCCACGTGGCTGCATGAACTGTAAGAGAGACATTGTGTAGCGTGACATTGGAATTCTGATTTACGTGTTTTGCACATACTCGAAGTACTAGTAAGGTACACGTGCATTGCACGCATCAGATTTGGCAACCAAATTATGAATAACTACCACACTATAGCATGTAAGCTTTGAGTCATGTATGCCTGATGTAGACGTTCATTTAATTCTTATAGTTCAACTCATTCAAAATCAATTAGTTTTTATAAAAAAGATAGGGCCTCTTTGATTCGTAGGATTTCCAAAACGCGGGAATAGGAAAAACATGGGATTAGAGTTGTACGAGTGTTTGATTGTGCATAGAAAAAATGCAGGATTCTTTCAAACAGGTTTGAGTGGATGGGATGTTTCCTATGAAATCTAGTGCAAATGAATCCTATGGAAAAAGTCCTATGGTTTACAATCCTTCAAATCAAACAACCAAGATAGGAAAAATTCCTAAGGATTAGAATCCTCCAAAATTCCTTTGAGAATCCTTTGAATCAAAGAAGCCCTTAATCTATTTTATGATTCATGGAATTGTGTGTTGTAAAGCATAAAGTAAAAAACAAATAATGGCAATTCAACTAGAAAAAAAGTTTTGGCAGTTATGATACGGAAGATTCTAGAACAAAGGAGAAGCACTTGTGTTTTGAGGTTTGTGCATTATGCCTAAGTTCAACCATGGAGTCTGCTAGATTGTACATGTGACAAAATCCGGTGGGGGCTAGAAGATGGTGCGAGGGTACAAGTGGAGGGAGACTATGAAGGAGTGCACATGTGCGAGATCGATATTTAAAGAGAGGGGGCAAGAACATGCGATGTTGCGCGCAGTAGCGGAGTCATGAAAAATAAATGAGGTACGGGGCCAAGCATTGCTAATCCTTTACGACGAGGGCCAATTCATCAACTTAAACCATTTAGAGGAACATCGATCGTTGCGCATGCACATGGGAGATAAAGAATGACCGATATGATGGAGAGGGGGAGGTGTGTGTGTGTGCATGCATGGGAGACTGACTTGAAGAAAAAGATTGCATGTGTGCGATGGATAATGCCGACTGGTAGTGTGTTTGCATGCATGCACGGGAGAAAGTTAGTAGTACAATTATAAATAGAAGACGACTGTGTGGGTGTAAAAGACTAGGTGAGGTCATAATCAATGTAAAGTTGAATTCAAATATTTGAATAAGAGATCATGATGTTTGAAACCCATGCATGCATGAATATAACTGAGATATGCATGGTGTGGTTTGGAAACGAGCATGTTGTACTGTATACACATTGAACAAGGTCAGACTGATTTGAATTTGAGATACCGATGGCAAACATCGTTTGGCCACATTGCATCCGTGCATGGACACACTATTCTAACTGGAGATGATGGTTGGCTTTCGCATCACATATCTATATCTATACCCCCTATATTTTATATTTTATATTTTATATATAGTGTGCGGATAACTTTAACTTTGAAAGATGGTCGTTGGATGAAGCCAATCCGATGGTGCAGAGATGGCAAATTTGAGCACTACTCGCCTTTGGATATCATCTAGATTTCACCAGATTTTGCCACATGTACAATCTAGAAGACTCCATGGTTGAACTTAAGCATAATGCACAAACCTCAAAACACAAGCACTTCTTATTTGTTCTAGAATCTTCCGTATCAAAATTGCCCAAATGTTTTTCTACATGATTTGCCATCATTTGTTTTTACTTTATGCTTTACAACGCACAACTCCATGAATCTTCAAATAGATTAGCTTTCTTATAAAAACTAGATGATTTTGAATGAAATGAACTACAAGAATTAAATAAACATCTACATCATGCATATATGACTCAAAGCTTACATGCTATAATGTGGTATTTATTCATAATTTGGTTGCCAAATCTCATGCATGCAATGCAAGTGTACCTTACTAGTCTAAATGGTGTTTGTGTGTGTGTTGTGTGTGTTAAACATATTGTATGCAGTATCATACATGGTTTAAATTCCGAACATCTAGCTAGAGCATACATGTACAATGATCGAAATCAACATAAAATGGATACATATATTTGAATTTGAGATCGTATGTACATGTAGTTCTTATTTATATAGGAATTTACTTCGCCTATATTCATGTCATTGTTGTGAAGATAATATTTAGATGGTTGTATAACTAACCCGAGTACAATCCCATTCAAACGGGGAAAATGTACTCAAATTTAATTAGTCCATATGCTAGACAACACACATTGTTTTTTTATTGTTGAGGGAAGTGCCAATTGTTTTGGTACTATACACGTTATGTTTGTTGTCCCGATTCTCTTAGTTTTTGTTGTTGTATTTGAATGCATTTCTAGTAATATAGTAAAATGGGACATGGCTCTCTCTAGTGATGAGGTGCGAATTGTTTTTCTCGGTACACGTTAAGCTTGTTCTCCCGAAATTTCAAGCCGCGCCTTGTTATGCCGAAATTTCAAGCTAGCATATCTGTTTATCGTGCTGCGAAACTCCCGCCTCTTCAACCCACGCCTTGTTACCCCGAAATGTTTAAGATATATCTTTGTCTTGTCGTGCTCCAAAAACCCCCTCCATCTCAACCCGCGCCTTGCTATCCCAAAATTACAACGCGCGCGAAAACTCCCACCTCCTGCGAAATCCCGACACGTGAAATGCCCGTGATACCCTGAACCGAAAGAACCGCCTAGCACAAATCAGTGGGGGTACTTTCATAACTTACCACACATTTAGGACAAGCTAGTCCTTAAGCCATGGTTCCCCCTCCCATCGCCTCCTTTTCGCCATTCGAAATCCCAGGCCGCCATAACCTCTCTGCTCCAACCGTGAAACCCCACCCTCCTCCGTCCGCCACCTCACCTCTGCCCAGCCAGAGCCTCTTCCCCGATGACGTTGTCCACAACAACACCTTGACGTCCCTCATCCACCATACCGGATGAGGATCCGTCGTCGATCTCGTCGTCCCGCCGGTTCAGCCACCCCGTCCTCCACCTCCAAGGAGCTGCCCCGACGTTCCCTCGTCTTTAGCGCCACCTCCATTCCCACACCGCCGTCTTCGCCTACACCATCGGAAGAGCATCATCATCACCATTTCCTCAGATGAAGCTGAGGCCTAACTGGCGCCACCAAAGAGGTTGTACACTAATCGTCGCATTTTCTTCTTCGTTCGATCTCACGGTGCTGCTGGCGCTCGGTCCCGAGCCGACATGGCGCGGCACCATCCACGGTGGCGTCGTTGGCCACTTCCTCCATGGTGTCTCTCCCTTGGCGGCGACGTCCACATCAGTAGGAGCTGCTGCTGCTTTAGCTCTCGCTTGCGCTGCTGCTCTGCTCTTGCTCTTGGTCCCCTGCCTGGTCTACTCTTGCTATTGCTCTTGCTCACACTGCTGCTCTCGCTCTTGCTCTTGCTTGTGATGCTGCTCCAATTTCGCTACACTTCAGTCGACTGAATTGACTTTTGGGTCAGTCGATTTTCAAGGGGTGGGGGGGTCGCCGGAGTTAAGGAAGAACCAGCCGCAGCAGGGAGGGGGCTCGCCGGAGAGGTACCCCACTATTTATCTTAGGGTTCAGGGTGGGGACGGTGGTCGCGGGTGGTGGTGGGGCGATGGCGTCGGGGTCGCTGGAGAAAAAGCTCGGCACGGGGGAGGGGCTAGAGTTATGGTCGGGGCGGCGGCGGACCGGAGATGGGAGTGGTTTTAGGGCGGGCGGGGCGGCGCACCACCAGTCGTGGGCGGCGGGCGGGGCAGCGCACCGCCGGCCGTGGGCGGCGGGGGGCGGCGGTTTGGCCGGTGATGGCTGGCGACTCAGGGAGAGGTTGAAGATGAACTGCTACACGACCAGCTGCCCCGGCTCTCGCACGCGCTGCTACTACTACTTTTCTGCTACAAGTGCGTTCAGTTTCAACAGCAAAATTCAGTTTTGATAGTTAAGTTTAGTTTCCACAGTTAAGTTCAGTTTCGACAGTTAAGTTCAGAGATGAGCGGCTGATGTATTTTACATCTAGCACTTTGTGGTTATGTATTTTACGTCATCTATTGGAGATTGTAAGTGCATCTAGTGCCACCCCTAGTTGGTTTTGGAGTATTGACGACAAACCTAGTTGAGGGACTAATGTGTTTGTGAGAATTGCAGCATAACACAGGTAGAGGTCCCTCATTGATTCGGTTTTCCTACCAGAGATGACCCCTAAAAATGTATGAAGACATTGAAGTCAAAGGTGCTATATGAAGATATTCACATTGAAGACTATGACAAGAGAAGACACCACATGAAGCCTATGGAGCTCGAAGACTTAGATCTTTCGTAGTTCTCTTTCTTCTGTGTTGAGTCATAGGAACCACCGTACTGTTAAGTGGGGTCCAAGAGAACCAGTCAGAATTACTGAAGTGATGCTTAAACAAAACCTATGTCTTCGAGTGAAGACTTTGAGAGCGAATCTTGTCCAGAGTCGGGCAAGTCAGCTTTGCTTGAAGCCCAAGTAAAGTTGTCGTGTGAGTTTGAAATCTGACCGTTGGAACATGTGTCAGTTCCTTAGTGACCCAGGGTCATTTCGGACAAATCAGGTCGGGTTGCCAAGTGGCTATAAATAGCCCACCCCCTACAACCATAAACGGTTGGCTGCTCAGATTCAGAGTACGGCTTTTGTCGTTTGAGAGCAACCCACCTCGAAGCCTTTGAGAGAGAATTCCTTGCGAGGATAAAGCCCTAACCACCCAGAGCCAAAGAGAATTAGGCATCGCTTAAGTCTTCTTGTCTGTGTGATCTGAAGACTTATTACAATTGAGGACTGTGCATCCTCCAGCGACATTGTGGATTGCCGGTGAACGAAGTCTGTGAAGGTTTGGGAGTCTACCTTGAAGACTTACCAGAGTGATTGGGCGAGGTCTGTGTGACCTTAGCTCAAGGGGAATATGGTGAGGACTGGGTGTCCTGAGCTGCGTGTTCAGGACTGGGTGTCCGGGACTGTGTGTCCTAAGGTTTAAATACCTAGCCGCCCTAACCAGACGTACAGTTGTCACAGCAACTGGAACTGGTCCAACAAATCATTGTCTTCAGCGGGTCACTGGTTTCATCTTCCCTTCCCTTTACTTACTGTTACTCCTTGTGAAGTCATTGTATGTTCGCACTATCTTTTATCTTCACTGAGTGAGTGCGTGTTCTGTGTGGCTTCACAATATCTTCCTACCTGATCCTTACTACATTGCTGCTATTAGTCATTGTGCTTTCACTCTATTGAATACTTGACTATGGCTTTCCTAGTGTAGTCTACCTTCCGCTGCAGGGTAATAGGTTTATTTCTATCGTTTGTCTTCATAACTTCCACGTTTTGAAGACTTTCATAAAAATCACCTATTCACCCCCCTCTAGTCGATATAACACACTTTCAATTGGTATCAGAGCAAGGTGCTCCCTTGTTCTGTGTGATTCGGTTTAACCACCTGGAGTTTTAGCTATGTCGACTACAGGGATAATTAAAGTCTCCGCTGCGTGCCTCGTCTTTGATGGAACTGAATATCCCTACTGGAAGAATAAGATGTGCATGCATCTTGAAGCCATTGACGTCGACTTATGGTATGTCGTCAAGAACGGTGTTCCCAAGGCTGGAGAAGGTGTCACTGCTGTTGATGTCAAGAAGTTCGTTCAACTGGACTCTACTGCCAAGAATATCATCTGTGGTCATCTAACCAAAGGACAGTATGGCCGTGTGAGTGCTTTGGAAACATCTAAGCTGGTCTAGGACTGGCTCTCCAAGGTCAATGAAGGCGTCTCAACCTAGAGAGATCAGAGAATCAGTGTCCTTCGCAACCTCTTCAACCGCTTCAAGCGAAATGACAATGAGAATGTCCAGCTCACATTTGACCAACTCACTGACATCACAAATGAGCTTCAAGCCCTCGGCGCTACTGAGATCACCAAACATGAAGTCATCAAGACACTACTGAGATCACTTGATAGTTCGTTTGACACCCTAGCCCTGATGATTCAAGAACGTCCTGATTTCAAGACACTCGATCCATCTGACATACTTGAGAGGCTCAACACACATGAGTTTCAGCTTTCTGAGAAAAGAGATATCTACGATCCAAACTATGGGCGAACTCGTGCCTTGAAGGAAAAAGCTCTCCTCATCTGAAGAAGAATCTGACAGTAGTTCGGATGATCCTGAAGACATTGGAAGGGACTTGCTATGCTTGTGAAGAAGTTCCAAAAATTCACCAAGAAGAAAGGTTTCAAAAAGTCTTCCCGATCAAGCTCAAGGAATGATGAAGCTTCTGCTCACGACTACAAGAAGAAAACATGTCACAAGTGCAAGAAACCTGGCCACTTCATCTCTAAGTGTCCACAGTGGGACAATGAGAACAAAAAGAAGAAGAAGAGCAAGGAATATGACTCTGACGACAAGAAGAAGAAAAATACTCAAAGTCTTCTTCCAAGTCTTCCTCAAAGTCTTCATCACATAAGAAGAGCTCATCTGGCAAGGCACGTGCGTTTGTTGGCAAGGAAATGGATTCAGAGGAGGAGTCCGCTTCTGAGGAGGCGGAGGTGGAGTCTGAGGAGGAGTCCGATTCAGGCGTCGCAAGTCTGGCTACAGCATACGTTGCCAAGTCCATCTTCAACACTGAAGACAATGACTTCATCACCGACACCGATGCAAATGACAAGGACTACTCCGCTTCTACCTACTGCTTCATGGCACGCGGTGCCAAGGTAAACACACGCACTACTCACTATCAAACATCTAGTGACGATGACTCTGATTGTGGTTCAAAACCCAGCTACAAAACACTTGCTAAAATTGCAACTGAACAACAGAAAGCTATGGAACATATTCAAAAACTGTTAGACAGAAGCGATGATCTGTTAGGTGCTGAAATGACTCGATCTGAATCCTTAATTGAAGACATAAAAAATCTTCACGTTAAGTATGAGGAACTTGAAAGTCGTCATGAAACTCTCTCAACAACTCATGAAAAGCTTTCCTATGATTATCTTCAAAGGAAGCAAGATCTTGAGAAATTGAGAGCGGCTCATGAAGATCTTCAAAAGGAAAACGAGTCACTTCGCGCCAAACAGATCAGTTCCGCTCAGGAAGGATTTGAACCACCATGTCTTAAATGCATTGAGCGTGATAATGCTACTTCTGTTGCTGAATGTTCTACTGCTACTACTGTTGCAATATCTTCAACTGTTGATGTGGTAACTAACCCCTCTGCTGAGGATACCACTGCTATTGCTGATGAGAATGCTAGGTTGAAGACATTGCTTGAAACAGGGATGTACAAAAGTCTTAAAGGGCATCAGACACTATGTGATGTCCTCAAAAAGCAGATTCTGAACCGAAACCCGAGGAAAGAGGGTGTTGGGTTCGTAAGGAAAATGAATGCTGATGGCTCTTACTGGAAACCTGAGCAGTACCCCAAAACCACGTGGGTTGCTGCAAAGGAACCTTCAGCAGATCCATCCAATCTATCTGGCTTCACTTGTGCTAACCCCATTATCATTGATGAATCCCTTGATGCAAACTATAAACTGTTTAAGAATCAGAATGGTGAAGTGTTTGCCAGGTACATTGGTACTAACTGCAGGAATGGACCGCCTATGAAGAAGATCTGGGTTCCGAAAAGGTGTCTGGAGAATCTTCCTGTGAATGTCATCATGACACCTCACGTGAAGAAGACAAACCTCAGACCAAAGGCTTCATACGGTCCAAAGGCTTCATACAGACAGAGGACTCACCTGAGTCGCACTAACGCAAATGTTTTGCAGGGAAACCATACTCAGGCATATGAATATGAGAGCGGTTCATCAAACCGCCATGTTCATAAGACCAAGAACTATTCTGCTTATTCTTATGAGTACTATTGTCCGCCTGCAAGACTGTTTGCTAGGGCTCCAAAGCCAAAGTTCTCAGATGCTGCACTTAGACTTATTGCTTCTAAGCCACCCTTGAAGATGTGGGTGGCTAAGAAAGCTTAACTCTCTTTTGCAGGGAAAGGTCTCCAGCAGAAAACCAAAATCGTCTGACGCTATTGCTGGGGACCTTAAACATCTTGTAGGGCGCAAGATCAAATGCCCGAATGGTCTTACTATGTACTTCGTTCCTGAATCGCTTGCTACTCTCCCTATTAGTCCTAATCTGGATCTAAGCTTTCATAACCCACTGGTTCGTCAAATGTTTTTGCTTCACAATGCTCTTCGTGAAGCCTATCCCCCTAACTGCACTGTAGGGTACGACACCAGCGTCTTCAGAATGGATTATTGATAGTGGGTGTACAAATCACATGACTGGCAAAAGAAGCCTTCTTATGGACTCAACCTTACGTCCATCCGACAAGAGCCACATCACATTTGCTGACACTGGTAAAAGTAAGGTATTGGGTCTAGGTAGAGTTGCAATCTCAAGGGATCAACACATGGATAAAGTCATGCTTGTTGAATCCCTTGGCTTCAACTTAATGTCTGTCTCAATGCTTTGCGATTTAAACATGATCGTAATATTTGGAAAATATCGTTGCCTTGTTCTAATGGAATCTGACAAGTCTCTAGTATTTGAAGGGTATCGAAAAGATGATTTGTACGTGGTAGATTTCTCAGCAGGACCACAGCTTGCCGTATGTCTTCTAGCAAAAGCTTCAGAATGCTGGCTCTGGCATCGGAGGCTTGGGCATGCTGGCATGAGGAACCTCCACACCCTGGCAAAGAAGAAGCATGTCATAGGCATCGAGGGCGTCAAGTTCAAGAAAGATCACTTATGCGGTGCCTGTGAGGCAGGAAAGATGACGAGGGCCAAACATCCCTCGAAGACAATCATGACCACTACTCGACCCTTCGAACTGCTTCACATGGATCTTTTCGGTCCCACTCATTACTCAACTCTTACTACTACTGCTTGTCTCTATGGCTTTGTCATTGTTGATGATTATTCTAGATATACTTGGGTGCACATAATCCTTTACAAGACTGAAGTGCAGGATGTCTTCAGACGCTTCGCCAATCGAGCAATGAACAACTATGGCGCCAAGATAAAGCATATCAGAAGTGACAATGGCACTGAATTCAAGAACACTGGCCTTGATACATATCTTGATACCTTGGGCATCACACATGAATTCTCAGCCCCGTACACGCCACAGCAGAATGGGGTCGTCGAACGCAAGAACAGAACACTCATTGAGATGGCCAGAACGATGCTAGATGAATACAAGACTCCAAGAAAATTCTGGCCTGAAGCCATTGATACTGCATGCCATACAATCAATCGTGTTTATCTTCACAAGCTTCTGAACAAGACATCTTATGAGCTCCTTACTGGCAAGAAGCCAAATGTCAGTTACTTCAGAGTATTTGGCGCCAGGTGCTGGATCAAGGACCCACATCACACCTCAAAGTTTGCACCAAAAGCACATGAGGGTTTTATGCTTGGATATGGAAAGGATTCGCACTCCTACAGAGTCTTCAATCTCTTTCATTACAAAGTGGTTGAAACAGTGGATGTGCGGTTCGATGAGACCAACGGTTCACAAAGAGAGCAACTGCCAAATGTGCTAGATGAAGTTCCATCCAGTGAATCAATCAAGCTAATGGGAACTGGAGAAATTATACCTTCTGAAGCTCATCCTGAAGAAGAACTTATCATCTCAGCACCTGATCAACATGAAGACAATGCTCAGCCTGAAGACATTCCTTCTAACAACGACAATGATCAGCAAGAGCAAAATCTTCGCCCTGTACATCCTCGCGTTGCCAATGAAGTGCAGATTGAAAGAATAATTGATAGCATCAATGCACCCGGTCCACTCACTCGTTCAAGGGCAACTCAGCTAGCAAATTTCTGTGGGCACTTCGCATTCGTCTCAATAACAGAACCCAAGAAAGTTGAAGAAGCCTTCATGGAACCTGAATGGATTCAAGCTATGCAAGACGAGCTTCAACAGTTTGAGCTGAATAATGTATGGGAACTGGTCAAGCGTCCCGATCCTCGGAAGCACAACATAATAGGCACCAAATGGATATACCGCAACAAGCAAGATGAGCATGGTCAAGTTGTCAGAAACAAAGCTCGTCTCGTTGCTCAAGGATATACTCAAGTGGAAGGCATTGACTTCGATGAAACATTTGCTCCTGTGGCTAGACTTGAAGCCATACGCATACTGCTGGCCTATGCAAATCATCACAACATACTTCTTTATCAAATGGATGTGAAGAGCGCCTTCCTCAATGGCAAGATTGAAGAAGAAGTGTATGTTGCACAACCTCCTGGCTTTGAAGATCCAAAACATCCTGACATGGTATACAAGCTCAACAAGGCACTGTATGGCCTCAAACAAGCCCCTCGGGCCTGGTATGACACACTCAAATACTTCCTGAAGAGCAAAGGCTTCATACCTGGTTCTCTCGACCCCACTCTCTTCACGAAGACATATGATGGTGAACTGTTTGTGTGCCAAATATATGTGGATGACATTATCTTCGGCTGCACCAATCAGAAGTACAGTGAAGAGTTTGGATATATGATGCAAGAGCAATATCAAATGTCTATGATGGGAGAGCTGAAGTTCTTTCTCGGTCTTCAAATACGACAGCAACGCAACGGCATCTTCATATCTCAAGAGAAGTATCTCAAAGATTGCCTGAAGAAGTTCGGTATGCAAGACTGCAAAGGCTTCACGACGCCAATGCCAGCCAAGCATCATCTGGGTCCTGACGACAATGGTAAAGAGTTCGATCAAAAGGTATACCGCTCCATGATTGGTTCTTTACTTTATCTATGTGCATCTAGGCCAGATATTATGCTTAGTGTTTGCATGTGTGCTCGATTTCAAGCGGCACCAAAGGAGTCGCATCACTTAGCTGTGAAGCGAATTCTTCGATATTTGGCTCACACCCCAACTCTAGGATTATGGTATCCAAAGGGCTCAGAGTTTGATCTGGTTGGATTCTCGGATGCTGATTATGCTGGTGACAAAGTTGATCGCAAGTCTACATCAGGCACATGTCACTTTCTGGGACGATCACTTGTATGTTGGTCTTCAAAGAAGCAGAACTGTGTATCTCTCTCCACTGCTGAATCTGAATACATTGCTGCTGGATCTTGCTGCGCTCAGCTTCTGTGGATGAAGCAAACGCTCAAGGACTATGGCATTCATCTGAAGCAAGTGCCACTCTACTGCGACAACGAAAGCGCCATCAAGATTGCCAACAACCCAGTTCAGCACTCGAAGACAAAGCACATTGAAATTCGTCATCACTTTCTCAGAGATCATGTTGTGAAGGAAGATATTGATATCATACACGTCAACACTGAAGAGCAATTGGCAGATATCTTCACCAAGCCCTTGGATGAGAAGAGATTTTGCAAGTTACGGTGTGAGCTAAATATCCTGGAATCCTCAAATGTCCTGTGATCAGGCACACATCCTAACCCTTATGCATATTGATGACTTAGATGTGCAACACACGAAGTAAAGTATATCTTCAATCAATGAAGACATACATTCTAAGTGTGAATACATTAATGTGGAATTTGACTTCGGAGCGCCACGATAATTGTGCGCCGTGTCTGGGTCTAATACTTCCTATACGGTGGGTAACGCCACCACCAAATGTTCTATTTTGAAGTGTTTCACTCATGGCGTTACCATTGCTATGTCTTCACATTTGGTTTGGCTTCAATCTCAACATGTCTTCATGATTATCTTCACTATGTTGATTATATATATATACTAGTGTTCTGTCCTCTACAGCATTCACTTATAGCTATGTCTTCTTGTTGAATCTTTTGAACTAAGTGAATGTGATCGGACCCTAACCTCTCTATGCTATCTATCTCAAATTCTATCTCTCCAAATCATATGCATTCTATTGAAACTGTCGAATGTCTTCTCTGCGTCCTTGTCAGCAGAAGATACAGAGACAACCATTAAGTCCATTTCAATGCTCATTCCTCCACATGAAACCCGGAGAAGTAGGAACGACCACCCGACAATCCAGGCGTGCGTGGGACGTGGAACAAACCCCAAAATTCTGCATAATGGCCACGTGTTCCTCAGATGCGAATCGCCAGGGGCACCTGTGTAATAACGCAGTGCCGCCCCTGTACCTATAAATACACACTTCACGGCGGTCATTATCTCTTCTTCCACTCTCGCACGAACCCTAGCGCCACCGCTAGCCCTCGACGACGCCGGCGACGAAGCGCTTCGCTGCCGCAACCTCTCCGACGCCGTCTTCACGCCGACCGCGGACATCGTCCTCTCGCCGTCGCCGTAGGTGTCCTCCGTCGCCAAGTTAGGGCACGGAAGATCGAACTGCTCGGCCTCATCTTCCACTCCGTCTAGCAGTTCTTAGTGTGGTAAATAAAACTTCCTTTTTACGGCACCGTTGATCCTATGGCTTTGTCACTTTCTACCACAAGCAGTTTCTATTCACACAAGTTAGATCTCTCTCATACTGCATCTCATAACATGCCTAGTATATTCACTTATGCTTCACAAAGTAGTTAGATTCCTCACTTGTACTGATCTCTGGATTCGTACAAATCTGGAACCAACTCCTTATCTATGAGTGAATGTCTTCGCACGATGAGGTCAATGTCTTCTAAACTGATTTATATTCAAAATCTTCTGAGAATGCATATGACCTCTTCCCCTTCCCTCGCACCTTAATGCTGTCACAGGTACATGTCCGTGGGAGAATCCCTTGGTTCTCATAGTCTGCATTCATTTGCAGAATTCTTACAGCATCATATAAATTCTCCCGAAGCAAGTTCCTGTTTGTCCAGCAAGCGAAAATCTTTGAAGCCTTTGAACGTGTTGAAGCCTTTCAGTTTAAAGTTCATGGCTTCAGAGAAATCAGCAAGGAAGGGTGGCAGAAAGCGTCGTGGAGAAACATCTAGAGATCTGCCAGATGACCTCTCAGAACTGTACAAGACAGATCCTGAAGAGGATTACAATCAGCGCAAGACCCGAATCCAATGGATTCGAAGATATTGGGCAGAACAATGGTTCAAATACCGATTTGTAACCCAGGAATATGCTGAGAAAAATGCCATCAAGAGACCGTGGGGAGACATCCTATACAAGAATCTTCAACCCAGGTCCAGAGATGAAGCCATTGAACAAGGCTTCTATCCCTGCATGGTCCGTGGGCCACAGCCTGCTGATGCACACCCATCGTCACTACTATGGTGTCGTGACGACATTCTGTTCAAGCGCAACTTCCAGTTTGCCCAGAACTCAGCGAAGCAAAACAAGAAGACATTGGGACTAGACTTCAACCCTGGTCCCTCAGCTCCAAGGGCTGATGGCACACGAGATGCAGAACCCAATGTCATCGGTCCTTTCTACAACCTTGAAGGCCTCATCACCCATATCTTGGTTCAAGGGACTGCAGTGAATGAGCCTGCAGCTGACGCTGAATCAGATGAAGCGCCTGCAGCGCCGAAGCCAAAGAAGTTGAAGAAGCCTAAAGCTTCAAAGCCTGCCCCTTCACCAAAATCTCACGGGCGAAGCCACTGGCAACTGCACCTCCTGAAGACAGTGTGCAGTCCGAAGATTTATCACGCATCTCCAAGCCCCAGAAGGTCAAGATGCCTCTGCCACACACCGGCCAAGAGCTAACAGCTGCTGCCATTCTGCGCAATGATGCCATTGATCTGTCAAGTGATGAAGATCTTGCAGATGACGCTCTTGAGCAACTCATCAAGAGCAAAGAAGAAGCAGAAATCTTCAATGATCTGCCTCTCTTTGATGTAACAGTCATCCACAACTTCATTGATGAGTGGTTTGACACGCCAAACATCAGCTTCGAAGATCTGCAACTACCCATTGGCCTCAGTGTCGCCTTCCATGGCGCCATTGCTTCAGAGTAGCTATCGCCCAGCGCATTGTTGAACTGAAGTAGAAGATTGACTTTGAAAAGGCTCAGTTCAAGAAGCATATGGCCAAGCTCAGCGTGCAAGACGTGAAGAACTTCAAGATTATGCTGCACGAGCTCAAGGAAGCCTTTCTAAAGAAACGTGCAGAAGCTCAGGGTTCTCGTGAGCGCATGAAGGTCCTGGCTGATAGGTGTGTGCAAGCCTACAATGAGGCTGAGAAGTGCAAGGCCCTTGGGCGTTCTGGCATCGACCCCAGGATGGCTGCCAAGAAGCAGAAGAAGCCCACTATGGCTGAACCTGAAGCACCAAGGCAGGAGGCAGATCCCCTTGTCTTCCCAACTAGCATGACTGGCCCGAAGCCAAAGGCCAGGTCAACCGCTTCAGAACTGAAGAAGACCAGGACTGCTGAGGCTGAAGCAAGGAAGAGAAAACATCCTGAAGCCTCTGCTACTGCCCCCGCCAAGAAGAAAAGAATGACCAAGAAGGAACGGGCTGCTCCCACAGAGCCCTTGATTGTTGAACCCATTTCCATGGTTCACCCCGACGCCGATCCACAAGAACGTCAACTGACTGTCCATGAGCCTGCTTTCACAGAGGCTCATGAAGCTGAAGACTTTCCAGCAGCTGATCCCCTCACTGCTGAGGACATTGGTCACCAAGACCATGTTGAAGATGATGCAGCCCTTCCTCAGCTAGAGCACCAATAGGATGCTTCATGGGCGGATCGCCCACAAGAGGAAGAAGACTCTGAGGCCCAGCCAACACAAACTCCACAGGCGTCGCCCGCGTTGCGCAAGCTTCGCAAAGGTCCAAGGCCTCAAGTCTCTGCGTCTGAAGCTAAAACTGCTGAAGACATTCCGGCTGCATCAGCCGATGAAGAAGAAGTACCACAAGTTGCTACTCCCCTATCCCACCAAGAAGCAGTTCTCGAGGAGAACATGATCGTAAGCGACCCTCCAGCTCGTAAGTGGAGGTTGAAAATCTCGCGGCTGGCACCACCAACACCACTGAAGCCACTAACGCTGTCATGGCTGAAGCTAATGTGGAGCCCTCACTAACAAAAGCACCAGAAGTCAGCGAAGCCACTGATCCCGCCACTTCTGTTCCTGAGTCTGCTGCCAGTCCCCAGTTCGACTATCATGTTGAGCACAGGCCTCATGTACAGAAGCCAATCCCAAGATTGCCAAGGTTCTCAGGTCCTGCATCAGCACCTGGCTCCTTCAATATCAATGGCTTCTGAGCAAACAACACATTCTTCAACAGCTCCAGGAACCCCTACTCCAGGGAAAGAATATCATCTGATCGGTTCTGGAGTTATCCGCAACGAAGCTATTACTCATGCGTTCTTTACAACCAAGGTCGCATCTTCCCACACAAGCGCCTTGACATTGAAGCAATAGCTGGTCTGCCCTGTCTGGAAGAAGCTCTGGATTGCTTCAAAGAGGTTGGACTGCTGCCGTTCATCACTGACCAAGAGCATTGGAATGAAGAGTTGCTGCTCCAATTCTATGCCACACTTCACATCCGCGGGTATAGCAGAGATCCGAAGACTTGGGTCCTGGAGTGGATGATAGGAAACGTTCATCACGAAGCCAAAGCCTTTGACATCATTGAGCTCACTGGTTTGCCCACTCCTAGCGATCTCTACGAGCATGGCTGTCAGCTTCATAGTGAAGCTATTGAGAGTATCTTTCAGAAGACTGAACCTAATATGAGTCAGATGCTCAGTATGATGAAGCCATTGCCCCAAGATGTTGCTTATCCCATGGAGTTCTTTGTTGAAGACCTTGAGTATCTGCCAAGAACCATTTATCACATCATAAGGCGAACTCTCTGGCCAATCAAAGGACATTCTCCCCATGCCAAGCTGGAAGGTGCAATGAAGACTTTGGTCTTCTACATTCTTCATGGAAAATGCTTCAATACACAGGATTTCTTCATTCGCCAACTTGCTGCATCTGGCTCTGATCTGTTTGGTTTGAAGTTCTACGCCCCTTGGGTGATGCGGTTGATCAAACTTCACTCTGCTATCTCATATCAGCCCTCGGCCCGCAACCATCGGATCTTTTTGCCTGATGTGGATATGTCTATTGAAGCCATCTATCCTGAGCCTACCCAGGAACCTCTCAGTCTTCAGAATGCAGAGCATCAAAGTTTCACACAGAACATTGAAGGCGTTGAAGCCGTAACTTGTGTGTATCCTTTGGCTGGCACTACACGTGCACCGCATCCTGCTCTCACTGAAGCCACTGACAGTACAACTGCTCCACGACCCAAGAAGCGCACTCGTGTTCTCAACGACCGAGAGTTTCTTGTGGCTCTTCATCAGAAACAGGATAGGCATCATGACTGGCTGAAGCGTCAGATGCAAAGCCTCTTGGTGGATGTTAATCGCATTCGCAATCTTGCCACCAAGAATGCTTTTGTTGCCCATGAAACCTCTCGCCGCACATGGAAAGGGCTAACGCTGATGTGTTCTGAAGATGATCTTCAAGAGGATGGCTTCACTGAGCGATTCAAGTTTGACTCCACACCTCCTCGAAGGATAGTGCTGCGACGAACTCCATCCCTTGAAGACTCTAAGTTCTCTTCCTCTGCTGCAACTGTGAATGCCAGAGTGATCGAGGATGAAGACGATGCTACTTCACCGCCACCTCCTTCAGCACGCTTCGACTCTGCTCCAAGCTCTTCAGCACCGCCAAACACCACCAATGACCCTGCTGCTTCACCTACTCCTCATGGGAACGAGTAGATGCTCTATGTCTTCAAACCTTTTTGGTCCTTACTGACAAAAGGGGGAGAAGCATATGAGGTTGATAGTCTTCAAGCGGGTCCATATGGGCGGGTGCTTTATATTTTGCTTCGTGCTTACAACTCTCGTTTTGCTACATTTGGTTCTTTGAGTTGTAACACTTAAACTCGATGGTCGTCTGCTACTTATTTGCCACCTTGTGTTGCGATGATAAATTCCGCATGTGCGACGATAAATTCCGCACTTAGATCATTCTGCAGACGTCCATTTTCCATTATGCATGTCATTATCTTCATATACTTTCACATGCATAGTGGATTGTCATCATAAGTTGAAGTGGATCTCCACAAGTACAACCTGCCATGTGCATTTGCATTCCAAAAGCAAATTACTTATATGCACATCTTCAGGGGGAGCCCTTGCAACTTATGAAGACAATTCCTTATCCTTTACAATTTCACAGATTATATTCCCCGTTGAAAACTTCAACTAGTTTGTCATCAATCACCAAAAAGGGGGAGATTGTAAGTGCATCTAGTGCCACCCCTAGTTGGTTTTGGAGTATTGACGACAAACCTAGTTGAGGGACTAATGTGTTTGTGAGAATTGCAGGATAACACAGGTAGAAGTCCCTCATTGATTCGGTTTTCCTACCAGAGATGACCCCTAAAAATGTATGAAGACATTGAAGTCAAAGGTGGTATATGAAGATATTCACATTGAAGACTATGACAAGAGAAGACACCACATGAAGCCTATGGAGCTCGAAGACTTAGATCTTTCGTAGTTCTCTTTCTTCTGTGTTGAGTCATAGGAACCACCGTACTGTTAAGTGGGGTCCAAGAGAACCAGTCAGAATGACTGAAGTGATGCTTAAACAAAACCTATGTCTTCGAGTGAAGACTTTGAGAGCGAATCTTGTCCAGAGTCGGGCAAGTCAGCTTTGCTTGAAGCCCAAGTAAAGTTGCCGTGTGAGTTTGAAATCTGACCGTTAGAACACGTGTCAGTTCCTTAGTGACCCAGGGTCATTTCAGACAAATCAGGTCGGGTTGCCAAGTGGCTATAAATAGCCCACCCCCTACAACCATAAACGGTTGGCTGCTCAGATTTAGAGTACGGCTTTTGTCGTTTGAGAGCAACCCACCTCTAAGCCTTTGAGAGAGAATTCCTTGCGAGGATAAAGCCCTAACCACCCAGAGCCAAAGAGAATTAGGCATCACTTAAGTCTTCTTGTCTGTGTGATCTGAAGACTTATTACACTTGAGGACTGTGCATCCTCCAGCCGGTTAGGCGTCGCGTTCTGAGCATCCAAGAGACATTGTGGATTGCCGGTGAACAAAGTCTGTGAAGGTTTGGGAGTCTACCTTGAAGACTTACCAGAGTGATTGGGCGAGGTCTGTGTGACCTTAGCTCAAGGGGAATATGGTGAGGACTGGGTGTCCTGAGCTGCGTGTTCAGGACTGGGTGTCCGGGACTGTGTGTCCTAAGGTTTAAATACCTAGCCGCCCTAACCAGACGTACAGTTGTCACATCATCTGGAACTGGTCAAACAAATCATTGTCTTCAGCGAGTCACTAGTTTCATCTTCCCTTCCCTTTACTTACTGTTACTCCTTGTGAAGTCATTGTATGTTCGCACTATCTTTTGTCTTCACTGAGTGACTGTGTGTTCTGTGTGGCTTCACAATATCTTCCTACCTGATCCTTACTACATTGCTGCTATTAGTCATTGTGCTTTCACTCTATTGAATACTTGACTATGGCTTGCCTAGTGTAGTACACCTTTCGCTGCAGGGTAATAGGTTTATTTCTATCGTTTGTCTTCATAACTTCCACGTTTTGAAGACTTTCATAAAAATCGCCTATTCACCCCCCCCCCCTCTAGTTGATATAACGCACTTTCAGATATGCTATTAGAATTACACTCAGGTTAACGTTGTCTCTCTTGTCCTTCTTCAGCCTCGGCGTCGTACAACTCACCGGAGCTGCTCCAATGATGAAACCCTCCATCACAGCGGAGCAGTAACCCGGGCTCCATCTCCAGACGCCTAAGATCTTCTTCCCCTCCTCCGACAGCCAAGTCAGCCGGAGCATCGTCACCGACCAACCCAATCATGCTGAGATCGACATGGCTTCGCCAAAGAAGTTGTACACTTGTTGCATATCTTTTTTACTCTATATGTTATATATATTGTCCACTGAGCACACATAGTAACAAGAAATACGATTATTTTATCCTACTCTATGACAAGCAGTGAGGTACCAGGCAACTTAGCTATCCATGATGGACTCTCTTGAATGCCATCATTATTTATCTTTGCGCGTTTGAGATGTGCATTTGTCGATGGGCCTGGGAATTGAGCTAGTAGGGCAGTGGCATGGGTCCAAAGTAGTAGAAGTAGCACAAAAACATTTTTTGAGTGTAGGCTTTTCCTTGCTCAAGCCTTTCTACTAGAATCGCTAGTGCTTGAAAGGAAAAGTGAAGGAAAAACATAGGAATTGGAAAGTTTCCTATGGTACTACTATTCATGCATTTGGTTCAAAGGAATGGAGCAAAGGAAAACTGTAGGATTTGTTCCTTTAGTGTCTCCTTGAAAGAAAAATCATAGGAATTTTAATTTCCACTTGTCCTCCTTTTCAAATTCCTATTCATGAAGCACAAGACTAAGAGATAGTAGCCTAATAGTGTTGGGGAATGTAGTAATTTCAAAAAAATTCCTATGCTCACGCAAGATCATAGTGATGCATAGCAACGAGAGGGGGAGAGTGTGATCTACGTACCCTTGTAGATCGACAACGGAAGCGTTAACTTGGTTGATGTAGTCGTACGTCTTCACGGCCCGACCGATCAAGCACCAAAACTACGGCACCTCCGAGTTCTAGCACACGTTCAACTCGATGACGATCCCCGGACTCCGATCCAACAAAGTGTCGGGGAAGAGTTCCGTCAGCATGACGGCGTGGTGACGATCTTGATGTACTACCGCCGCAGGGCTTCGTCTAAGCACCGCTACAATATGACCGAGGTGGAATATGGTGGAGGGGGGCACCACACACGGCTAAGGAACGATCACGAAGATCAACTTGTCTCTATGGGGTGCCCCTTGCCTCAGTATATAAAGGATGGAGGAGGAGGAGGCCGGCCAAGGCAATTGGTGCGGCCAGGATGTGGAGTCCTACTAGGACTCCAAATCCTAGTAGGAGTCCACCAAGAGGGGAGGAAGGGAGAAGGAAGTGGAGGAGAAGGAAAGGTGGCCGGCCCCCTTTTCCCTAGTCCAATTCGGACTAGAGGGGAGGGGGGCGCAGCAGCCCCTTGGCCCTTTTTCCTCTTCCCACTAAAGCCCATCAAGGCCCATTGCTTCTCCCGTAACTACCCGGTACTCCGAAAAATACCCGAATCACTCGGAACCTTTCCGATGTCCGAATATAGTCGTCCAATATATCAATCTTTACATCTCGACCATTTCGAGACTCCTCGTCATGTCCCCGATCTCATCCGGGACTGCGAACTCCTTCGGTACATCAAAACTCATAAACTCATAATATAACTGCCATCGAAACCTTAAGCGTGCGGACCCTATGGGTTCGAGAACAATGTAGACATGACCGAGACACGTCTCCGGTCAATAACCAATAGCGGGACCTGGATGCCCATATTGGCTCCTACATATTCTATGAAGATCTTTATCGGTCAGACCGCATAACAACATACGTTGTTCCCTTTGTCATCGGTATGTTACTTGCCCGAGATTCGATCGTCGGTATCTCAATACCTAGTTCAATCTCGTTACCGGCAAGTCTCTTTACTCGTTCCGTAATACATCATCCCGCAACTAACTCATTAGTTGCAATGCTTGCAAGGCTTAATTGATGTGCATTACCGAGAGGGCCCAGAGATACCTCTCCGACAATCGGAGTGACAAATCCTAATCTCGAAATACGCCAACCCAACATGTACCTTTGGAGACACCTGTAGAGCACCTTTATAATCACCCAGTTACGTTGTGATGTTTGGTAGCACACAAAGTGTTCCTCCGGCAAATGGGGGTCGCATAATCTCATAGTCATAGGAACATGTATAAGTCATGAAGAAAGCAATAGCAACATACTAAATGATCAGGTGCTAAGCTAATGGAATGGGTCATGTCAATCAGATCATTCAACTAGTGATGTGATCCCGTTAATCAAATAACAACTCTTTGTCCATGGTTAGGAAACATAAACATCTTTGATTAACGAGCTAGTCAAGTAGAGGCATACTAGTGACACTATGTTTGTCTATGTATTCACACATGTATTATGTTTCCGATTAATACAATTCTAGCATGAATAATAAACATTTATCATGATATAAGGAAATAAATAATAACTTTATTATTGCCTCTAGGGCATATTTCCTTCAGTCTCCCACTTGCACTAGAGTCAATAATCTAGATCACATCGCCATGTGATTTAACATCGATAGTTCACATCATCATGTGATTAACACCCATAGTTCACATCGCCATGTGACCAACACCCAAAGGGTTTACTAGATTCAGTAATCTAGTTCACATCGCTATGTGATTAACACCCAAAGAGTACTAAGGTGTGATCATGTTTTGCTTGCGAGAGAATCTTAGTCAACGGATCTGCCACATTCAGATCCGCATGTATTTTGCAAATTTCTATGTCAACAATGCTCTGCATGGAGCTACTCTAGCTAATCGCTCCCACTTTAAATATGTATCTAGACCGAGACTTAGAGTCATCTAAATTAGTGTCAAAACTTGCATCGGTGTAACCCTTTACGACGAACCTTTTTTCACTTCCATAATCGAGAAACATATCCTTATTCCACTAAGGATAATTTTGACCGCTGTCCAGTGATCTACTCCTAGATCACTATCGTACTCCCTTGCCAAACTCAGTGGTAGGGCATACAATAGATCTGGTATACAGCATGGCATACTTTATAGAACCTATGACCAAGGCATAGGGAATGACATTCATTCTCTTTCTATCTTCTGCCGTGGTCGGGCTTTGAGTCTTACTCAATTTCACACCTTGTAACATAGGCAAGAAACTCTTTCTTTGACTGTTCCATTTTGAACTACTTCAAAATCTTGTCAAGGTATGTATTTATTAAAAAAACTTATCAAGCGTCTTGATCTATCTCTATAGATCTTGATGCTCAATATGTAAGCAACTTCACCGAGGTCTTTCTTTGAAAAACTCCTTTCAAACACTCCTTTATGCTTTGCAGAATAATTCTACATTATTTCCGATCAACAATATGTCATTCACATATACTTATCAGAAATGTTGTAGTGCTCCCACTCACTTTCTTGTAAATACAGGCTTCACCGCAAGTCTGTATAAAACTATATGCTTTGATCAACTTATCAAAGCGTATATTCCAACTCCGAGATGCTTACACCAGTCCATAGATGGATCGCTGGAGTTTGCACATTTTGTTAACACCTTTAGGATTGACAAAAACTTCTGGTTGCATCATATACAACTCTTCTTTAAGAAATCCATTAAGGATTGCAGTTTTGTTATCCATTTGCCAGATTTCATAAAATGCAGCAATTGCTAACATGATTCGGACAGACTTAAGCATAGATACGAGTGAGAAAATCTCATCGTAGTCAACACCTTGAACTTGTCGAAAACCTTTTGCGACAATCCTAGCTTTGTAGATAGTAACACTACTATCAGCGTCCGTCTTCCTCTTGAAGATCCATTTATTTTCTATGGCTTGCCGATCATTGGGCAAATCCATCAAAGTCCATACTTTGTTCTCATACATGGATCATATCTCAGATTTCATGGCCTCAAACCATTTCGCGGAATCTGGGCTCATCATCGCTTCCTCATAGTTCGCAAGTTCGTCATGGTCTAGTAACATGACTTCCAGAACAGGATTACCATACCACTCTGGTGCGGATCTCACTCTGGTTTACCTACGAGATTTGGTAGTAACTTGATCTGAAGTTACATGATCATCATCATTAGCTTCCTCACTAATTGGTGTAGTAGTCACAGGAACAAATTTCTGTGATGAACTATTTTCCAATAAGGGAGCAGGTACAGTTACCTCATCAAGTTCTACTTTCCTCCACTCACTTCTTTCGAGAGAAACTCCTTCTCTAGAAAAACTCCGAATTTAGCAACAAAAGTCCTGCCTTTGGATTTGTGATAGAAGGTGTACCCAACAGTCTCCTTTGGGTATCCTATGAAGACATATTTCTCCGATTTGGGTTTGAGCTTATTAGGATGAAACTTTTTCATATAAGCATCACAACCCCAAACTTTAAGAAACGACAACTTTGGTTTCTTGCCAAACCACAGTTCAGATTGTGTCGTCTCAACGGACTTAGATGGTGCCCTATTTAACGTGAATGCAGCTGTCTCTAATGCATAACCCCAAAATGATGGTGGTAGATCGGTAAGAGACATCATAGATCGCACCATATCTAATAAAGTACGGTTATGACATTCGGACACACCATTATGTTGTGGTGTTCCAGGTGGCATGAGTTTGTGAAACTATTCCACATTGTTTTAATTGAAGACCAAACTCGTAACTCAAATATTTTACTTCTGCGATCATATCGTAGAAACTTTCATTTTTGTTACGATGATTCTCCACTTCACTCTGAAATTCTTTGAACCATTCAAATGTTTCAGACCTTTGTTTCATCAAGTAGATATACTCATATCTGCTCAAATCATCTGTGAAGATCAGAAAATAATGATACCTATCGCGAGCCTCAATATTCATCGGACCACATACATCAGTATGTATGATTTCCAACAAATCTGTTGCTCGCTCCATTGTTTCGAAGAACAGAGTCTTAGTCATCTTGCCCATGAGGCATGGTTCGCAAGCATCAACTGATTCATAATCAAGTGATTCCAAAAGCCCATCAGCATGGAGTTTCTTCATGCGCTTTACACCAATATGACCTAAACGGTAGTGCTACAAATAAGTTGCACTATCATTATTAACTTTGCATCTTTTGGTTTCAATATTATGATTATGTGTATCACTACGATCGAGATCCAACGAACTATTTTCATTGGGTGTGTAACCATATAAGGTTTTATTCATGTAAACAGAACAACAATTTATTCTCTTACTTAAATGAATAACCGTATTACAATAAACATGATCAAATCATATTCATGCTCAACGTAAACACCAAATAACACTTATTTAGGTTCAACACTAATCCCGAATTTATAGGGAGTGTGCGATGATGATCATATCAATCTTGGAACCACTTCCAACACACATCGTCACTTCACCCTTAACTAGTCTCTGTTTATTCTGCAACTCCCGTTTCGAGTTACTAATCTTAGCAACTGAACTAGTATCAAATACTGAGGGGTTGCTATAAACACTAGTAAAGTACACATCAATAACATGTATATCAAATATACTTATGTTCACTTTGCCATCCTTCTTATCTGCCAATCACTTGGGGTAGTTCCGCTTCCAGTGACCAGTCCCTTTGCAGTAGAAGCACTTAGTCTCAGGCTTAGGATCAGACTTGGGCTTCTTCACTTGAGCAGCAACTTGCTTGTTGTTCTTTTTGAAGTTCCCCTTCTTCCCTCTGCCCTTTTCTTGAAACTACTGGTCTTGTATACCATCAACACTTGATGCTCTTTCTTGATTTCTACCTTCATCGATTTCATCATCATGAAAAGCTCGGGATTCGTTTTCGTCATCCCTTGCATACTATAGTTCATCACGAAGTTCTGCTAACTTGGTGATGGTGACTAGAGAATTCTGTCAATCACTATCTTATCTGGAAGATTAACTCCCACTTGATTCAAGCGATTGTAGTACCCAGACAATCTGAGCACATGCTCACTAGTTGAGCGATTCTCCTCCATCTTTTAGCTATAGAACTTGTTGGAGACTTCATATCTCTCAACTCGGGTATTTGCTTGAAATATTAATTTCAACTCCTGGAACATCTCATATGTTCCATGACGTTCAAAACGTCTTTGAAGTCCCGATTCTAAGCCATTAAGCATGGTGCACTAAACTATCAAGTAGTCATCATATTGAACTAGCCAAACGTTCCTAACGTCTGCATCTGCTCCTGTAATAGGTCCGTCACCTAGCGGTGCACCAAGGACATAATTCTTCTGTGCAGCAATGAGGATAAACCTCAGATCACGGATCCAATCCGCATCTTTGCTACTAACATCTTTCAACACAATTTTCTCTAGGAACATATCAAAATAAACACAGGGAAGCAACAACGCAAGCTATTAATCTACAACATGATTTGCAAAATACTACCAGGACTAAGTTCATGATAAATTTAAGTTCAATTAATCATATTACTTAAGAACTCCCACTTAGATAGACATCCCTCTAATCCTCTAAGTGATCACGTGATCCAAATCAACTAAACCATGTCCGATCATCACGTGACATGGAGCAGTTTCATTGGTGAACATCACTATGTTGATCATATCTACTATATGATTCACGCTCGACCTTTCGGTCTCCGTGTTCTGAGGCCATATCTGTATATGCTTGGCTCGTCAAGTATAACCTGAGTATTCCGCGTGTGCAACTGTTTTGCACCCGTTGTATTTGAACGTAGAGCCTATCACACCCGATCATCACGTGGTGTCTCAGCACGAAGAACTTTCGCAATGGTGCATACTCAGGGAGAACACTTCTTGATAATTAGTGAGAGATCATCTTAAAATGCTACCATCAAACTAAGCAAAATAAGATGTATAAAAGATAAACATCATATTCAATCAAAATATGTGACATGATATGGCCATCATCATCTTGCGCCTTTGATTTCCATCTCCAAAGTACTGTTATGATCTCTATCGTCACCGGCATGACACCATGATCTCCATCATCTTGATCTATATCAATGTGTCATCACGTGGTCGCCTCGCCAACAATTGCTCTTGCAACTATTGCTATCGCATAGCGATAAAGTAAAGCAGTTATTGGGCGCTTGCATCTTATGCAATAGAAAGACAACCATAAGGATTTTGCCAGTTGCCGATAACTTCAACAAAACATGGTCATCTCATACAACAACTTATATCTCATCATGTCTTGACCATATCACATCACAACATGCCCTGTGAAAACAAGTTAGACGTCATCTACTTTGTTGTTGCAAGTTTTACGTGGCTGCTACGGGCTTAGCAAGAACCGTTCTTACCTATGCATCAAAAACCACAACGATAGTTTGTCAAGTTGGTGCTGTTTTAACCTTCGCAAGGACCGAGCGTAGCCACACTCGGTTCAACTAAAGTTGGAGAAACTGTCACCCACAAGCCACCTATGTGGTAAGCAGTATGACTTATATCGCCCACAACTCACTTGTGTTCTACTCGTGCATATAACATCAACATATAAAACCTAGGCTCGGATGCCACTGTTGGGGAACGTAGTAATTTCAAAAAAAATTCCTACGCTCACGCAAGATCATAGTGATGCATAGCAACGAGAGGGGGAGAGTGTGATCTACGTACCCTTGTAGATTGACAACGAAAGCGTTAACTTGGTTGATGTAGTCATACGTCTTCACGGCCCGACCAATCAAGCACCGAAACTACGGCACCTCCGAGTTCTAGCACACGTTCAGCTCGATGACGATCCCCGGACTCCGATCCAGCAAAGTGTCGGGGAAGAGTTCCGTCAGCACGACGGCGTGGTGACGATCTTGATGTACTACCGCCGCAGGGCTTCGTCTAAGCACCACTACAATATGACCGAGGTGGAATATGGTGGAGGGGGGCACCGCACACGGCTAAGGAACGATCACGAAGATCAACTTGTCTCTATGGGGTGCCCCTTGCCTCAGTATATAAAGGATGGAGGAGGAGGAGGCCGGCCAAGGCAATTGGTGCGGCCAGGATGTGGAGTCCTACTAGGACTCCAAGTCCTAGTAGGAGTCCACCAAGAGGGGAGGAAGGGAGAAGGAAGTGGAGGAGAAGGAAAGGTGGCCGGCCCCCTTTTCCCTAGTCCAATTCGGACTAGAGGGGAGGGGGGGCGCAGCAGCCCCTTGGCCCTTTTTCCTCTTCCCACTAAAGCCCATCAAGGCCCATTGCTTCTCCCATAACTACCCGGTACTCCGAAAAATACCCGAATCACTCGGAACCTTTCCGATGTCCGAATATAGTCGTCCAATATATCAATCTTTACATCTCGACCATTTCGAGACTCCTCGTCATGTCCCCGATCTCATCCGGGACTGCGAACTCCTTCGGTACATTAAAACTCATAAACTCATAATATAATTGTCATCGAAACCTTAAGCGTGCGGACCCTACAGGTTCGAGAACAATGTAGACATGACCGAGACACGTCTCCGGTCAATAACCAATAGCGGGACCTGGAAGCCCATATTGGCTCCTACATATTCTACGAAGATCTTTATCGGTCAGACCGCATAACAACATACGTTGTTCCCTTTGTCATCGGTATGTTACTTGCCCGAGATTCGATCGTCGGTATCTCAATACCTAGTTCAATCTCGTTACCGGCAAGTCTCTTTACTCGTTCCGTAATGCATCATCCCGCAACTAACTCATTAGTTGCAATGCTTGCAAGGCTTAATTGATGTGCATTACCGAGAGGGCCCAAAGATACCTCTCCGACAATCAGAGTGACAAATCCTAATCTCGAAATACGCCAACCCAACATGTACCTTTGGAGACACCTGTAGGGCACCTTTATAATCACCCAGTTACGTTGTGACGTTTGGTAGCACACAAAGTGTTCCTTCGGCAAACGGGAGTTGCATAATCTCATAGTCATAGGAACATGTATAAGTCATGAAGAAAGCAATAGCAACATACTAAACGATCGGGTGCTAAGCTAATGGAATGGGTCATGTCAATCAGATCATTCAACTAATGATGTGATCTCGTTAATCAAATAACAACTCTTTGTCCATGGTTAGGAAACATAACCATCTTTGATTAACGAGCTAGTCAAGTAGAGGCATACTAGTGACACTATGTTTGTCTATGTATTCACACATGTATTATGTTTCCGATTAATACAATTCTAGCATGAATAATAAACATTTATCATGATATAAGGAAATAAATAATAACTTTATTATTGCCTCTAGGGCATATTTCCTTCAAATAGCATTATAACCATACATTTTCTTGTGGTTTGACTTAATCTCACCGTGCTTCTTTGCATCCTGTGATCTTCCAATTCTTGTGAACCAAACACCCAGATTGTCAGAAATCCTATTTTGCACGTGCATTCCTATCCTATTCCTGTCTATTTCCTATCCCTGCATTGTTAGAATCCTTAAATTCAAACACGCCCTTACACAATTACTTCTGTTATAGATATGTGTCAAAGAAAACCTTGTGTGGATTTTCCTGCTCCTGCTGCATTGTATTCCACCCCAGCTCAGCTTCTCCAACGACGGAAGGGTTCACCACAGCAGGGATCCGCTCTCCAGACTGTCTTTCGCTGCCTCAGATCTTCTACCCCGCCTCCGACAGCCACGACAACTGCATTACCATCATCAACTGAGCAGATGACCTTGAGGACTACACGGGTCCACAAGAGAGGTCGCACTCTTCCGTGTCTGCTTACATTATGCATCACTGAATATGATGACATGCTACTTTATCGTCGTGTTCACCTATTAGACTCTGAGTCAGGTCCAAACTAATGCTGAAACTTGAGTTTTTAAATGGTTGTGGGGTACATATTGGGGCAGCAATCAGTACTATCTATCTACTATCTGGTTAATCTCGGGTGTCTACTATGAGTTTCATGTTGGGTGCAAACAAACATTAAAGGAGTCATTATCTGTATTTTTTAACTAAAGCTATTATCTGCCTACTACCATTGGTTTTGGGTCTATCCACAATTTGCTACCAGCACTCTCGATTTGTGCATGCACTCCTTAAATAATCTCACTATGTTTTATTCATATGCATGTCAGTTATTGTACACAGTGGAACTGAACATGTAGAGCAAAAGAGACGAGCCTTGCGTGGCAATATAATTTCATGCAGACGTCGCTCCATGGTGGGCGCAAAGTCAGCCCCCCTCCACCCATTTTGGATTGTAATCAAGAGGAAGATAACTGTTTTGAGGGGGATTCACAAGGAGAAGACCACTCCTATTTATGCCCGAGGTCTTCGCTCTAACTTGGCATGCTGATGTTGGTAATATCATGCATATGGTGCCTTGCATTGCTTACTTTATACATCAAATATGTCATCTGATTAGTTTAGACATGCTTTGTGTGAATGCCATCTGTTTAATTTCTTTATCGTATATGTGAATCATGTAATGCCATCTTGTTTAGCCAGGCATCATATATGTGAATTTTGCAATGCCGCCCTGGTTAGTCAGTCATCTTATATGTGAATTATATCATGCCATTATGTTTTTATTACGTGTTATATTTGTCAACAATTTTAGTGCATTAAATTACTCTTCCTTTGCATCAGCCATTCGGCACGGTCATGGAAAAATCTGGAGTGGAAACAAGGTCTTCAGAGCAGACAATGTTATCTGACAAAGCGCATGTCTTGCTGGTTACGGATAGCTCCTCAGAGGAGGATTCAGAGACAGATGACCAGTCCTATCCCCCCCCCCACCCGAGGTGCATGCTCCAACTTGGCAGGGTTATGTTGCTCATACTGTGCATATGGTATCTTGCATTTCTATGTCATTTGCTTAGTTTAGACATGCTTTGTGTGAATGCCACCTGTTTAGTGTCTAATTACCATATATGTGAATTATGCAATGCCATCTTGTTGCAAGACATCATATATGTGAATTATGCAATGCTATCTTGTTGCAAGGCATTATATATGTGAATTATGCAATGCCATGCAGTTTAGCCAAACGTCATATATGTGAATTATATCATGCCGTCCTTTTTTGTATTTCTCGTTGCATTTGTCGACAATGTTTGTATATTCAACTGCTCTTCCTGTGCATCAGCCATTTGAATTGGTGATGGAGAAATCTGGAGAGAAAACAAGGTCTTTAGAGGAGACAATGCTACCTGCTGAAGCAGATATCTTGCTGGTTATAGATAGCTCTTCAGAGGAGGATTCAGAGGCAGATGATCAGTCCTATTATCCCACTGAGGTGTATGCTCGAACTTGACAGAGTTACATTACTCATATCATGCATATGTTGTATTGTAATGCTTAGTTTTTACATCATATACACAATATTGAATGCCATCTCCTTAGTTGACACATCATATATGCGATTGCCCTCTGCTCATTTGCTTAGTATATAAAACATATATTTGAATTATATCATGCCATGATGTTTACATAGATAGCATGTATCTGAATTATGGCATGCCAACCCATTTTCTAAAGACATAATATAGTTATATCATCTCATCCTGTTTACACAGTCATCATATTTTGAATTATGTCATTCTATCCATGAATCATATCATGCCATCATGTTTCCATCGATGACATGTTTATGATTTATGGCACGCCAACCACTTTAATAAACACATCGTATAGTTATATCATGCCATCATGTTTACATAGTCATCATATTTTGAAGTATGTCATTCTATCCTGTTTAGTTAGCCATCATACATGTGAAATTGTGTCATGTTATCCTGTTTAATTAGCCATCATATATGTGAAACTATGTCCTACTATACTGTTTGGTTAGACAACATAAATGTGAATTATTTCATGCCTTGTTTTCTTCGCTACTGTCCATTGCACCTGTCTATCTTACAATGTCTGTACATTCAATTACTTTTCTTGTTTATCGGCCATTTCAATTGGAGGGGTGATGGCAGTATCTGTGGGAGTAAAAACATGGTCTTCAGAAAAGATCGTGCTACCTGTCGATGCAGATAGAACCACGGTTGTACTTGCCCAAGAACCAGCCCCACCACACATAACCCAGACTCACGCAGATTGTACCCCTACCCAATTGGATAGAGAACCAGCTACACCCCTTCTAACCCCAACCCCAGCAGATAGTAACCCGGTTCTAGATGACACAGCACCGTCTCCACCATAGAGCACCCAAACACGATCAGTTAGTAAGGCAACTGCAGTGCCCAAAGCACGAGAACCACCACTCTGAACCCCAAGTCAACACTTAAAGCAGAAGAAGAATTGTTCTCAGGTCCGGTTCTGTAGCTATGGTTCATACTAATTTGCTCTTGCATCACTGTATTTACTCATACCAACTAATTTCAAATTTGAAGGATGCAATTGAAACTCCAATGGCACAATAGGTATGTTTTAAACCTATTTCTTTAACGTGTTTGCTGTTGTAACTTTCTCTATGTTGATTTCAGTTTCAATTGAATAAACAGTTATGTTCTCATGGCATGCACATTACAAGTGTTGTTATTGCTGTGTAGTTTCCCACACTTATACTCTGTCTATACTACTTTGTATTAAATAGATATGATTCGAAATGTATCTATCTTGATTTGGCAACATAAACTAGAATGATATAGGCCATACAGTGACCATACTACATAGATATATGTTTCTTTCATGTTGTTATCCTGTCCACCTTACTACTAAATTGGTTTACCAAAATGAGTTTCATATACAACATGGTAAACATGTGATGTGTTTGTTTGTTTCTCTTTTAGAACATGGATAAAATATTGGAGAAGAGTACCCCGTTATGCAATGGTAAAGGAAGTAATGCAGATAAGGTTCAAGATAGTGAGACATCCCTGTTGGTCTCCAAGAAAGCTGATAAAAACTATATTGAAGACACTGAGACAACCCCAAAGTCTTGTCTTGATGTAGTGTTCAAGTTACTAGCTACTACTGCTGGCACCAGCTCTTCGAACTTGCTGCCTGAATCAGTTCGGCTTCTTGAGTCTCAACTTCAAGTTGAAAGACATCGATCAGATGTTATGCGACAGGAAGCCGAAGGACTGAGGAAGTCCATGCAGAATTCAGATGCATACTTTCTGGTGCAACAACAAGTGCTGGAGGATTTAAGCGCCAAACAAGAGAAAGTTAATAAGCTTGCTAAGCATCTTGCCAGCATTATGGGTACCCAAGATATTGTTTCCTGAGCTCTTCTGAAGTGGTTTCAGTTCTGGACTTGTTTTGCTACGGCGTTTATTTGCACTGGTCGCCAACTTTGACAGCCAGTGTATATGATATGCGGCTTTGTTCCCTATATTTGCACTGGTGGCAAACATTGATGCCCAGTCGATGTAATATGTGTAATAGTCGTGATAGCCTAGCATAAGTTGCTTGCTTATTTATTTCCTTGTTGTCTTGTTTATTTGTTTTCTTGTAGTCAATGCAGTTCTTTTTTCACGGTTTGCTAGTGGCCGCAATAACCTATTTTTTTAAACTAGGCCACAATAACCATGGGCTACATATTTAATGTATTTACCATGGGCCTCCTACGGGCCGTAGAAAAAATGGGCCTTCTAAGGGCCGTAGAAACAATGGGCCTTCTACGGGTCGTAGCATCAATGGGCCTTCTACGAGCCGTATGATCAATCGGCCAAACATGGGCTAATAACAGACCACATTATGGGTCATAAATGGGCTAGATTTGAAATCTTCCGTTCATGGGCCAACCATAACGGGCCATCGTTAATCGGCCATATTTGATGACGTTACGAAAACGACCCAAAGGATTAACGGGCCTGTCGGTGTCAAAACCGGCGGATCTCGGGTAGGGGGTCCCGAACTGTGCATCTAAGGCGGATGGTAACAGGAGGCAGGGGACATGATGTTTTACCCAGGTTCGGGCCCTCTTGATGGAGGTAAAACCCTACGTCCTGCTTGATTTATTCTTGATGATATGAGTATTACAAGAGTTGATCTACCACGAGATCGGAGAGGCTGAACCCTAGAAGCTAGCCTATGGTATGATTGTATGTTGTCCTATGGACTAAAACCCTCCGATTTATATAGACACCAGAGGGGGCTAGGGTTACACAAGGTCGGTTACAAAGGAGAAGAAATACATATTCGTATTGCCTAGCTTGCCTTCCATGCCAAGTAGAGTCCTATCCGGACACGAGACGAAGTCTTCAATCTTGTATCTTCATAGTCCAACAGTCCGGCCAAAGGATATAGTCCGGCTGTCCAGAGAGCCCCTAATCCAGGACTCCCTGAGTAGCCCTTAAACCAGGCTTCAATGACGATGAGTCGAGCACACAGTGTTGTCTTCGGCATTGCAAGGCGGGTTCCTCCTCCGGATACACCACAGAAGAGTTTGAATAAAAGGATGGTGTCCGACCCTGCAAAATAAGTTCCACATACCACCATAGAGAGAATAATATTTCCACAAATCTAATCTGCTGACACGTTTTGGCAACATGACATCATTCCATGGCTCGGTGATTATTCGAACCATTTTTCTTTAACCAGCCCGCACATAACGCGAGGAAGTTTCTTGACACGTCTTGTCAAAGCAGATATCGTGTCCCTCTTATTACGGGATTCTCATCAATACGGGTGTGGGTAACCCAACCGTGCTTAGGACTCCTAGATTTTAGTCAAGTCCCAAATGGCCACGAGGAGGACGCTTGATATTCACCCTCTTTATAATGGGACAAGGCTTTTACTTTTTTCCTCTCGTGCTCAATCGAATCCTTCCCCCGCCTTGAGTTCTAACACCCAAAGCCTAGGTCAGGTGCTTTGGATATTCAATCATGTCCGGATCCAGCCTCCAGGGCTGGTGGATGCCCTCCTCCGTCACGGAAGAGGATATCAAGAAGTTGAGGGAGGCAAGATACTTGACTGCCAAAGTTTCGCATCAGCTGCCTGCCCGAGGGCAGGTCGTCCCTACTCCTGAACCCAATGAAGACGTCGTGTTCATTCCCCACTTCCTTCGAGGACTAGGCCTCACTCTGGATCCCTTCGTTAGGGGTTTGATGTTCTATTACGGGCTTGATTTCCACGATCTAGCCCCGGATTCCTTTCTCCACATCTCGGCATTTATTGTCGTATGTGAGGCCTTCCTCCGCATTACCCCTCACTTCGGCCTGTGGCTCAAGACCTTTGATGTGAAGCCGAAGACGGTCGAGGGGCAGTATGCAGCGTGCGGGGGTGCGTTAATAAGCAAGATTGTCGGAGCTCCGTGGCCAAAATGTTCCTTTCCAGAGGTGTCCAGATTATGGCAACGGGAGTGGTTCTACATCACCGCTCCAAGAAGTGCCAAGTGGGTAGATTCCCTCGCTTTTCGCTCGGGCCCTCCACCACAACTGATGTCATGGATCAGCAGGGGGCTGAGCTGGGGTCCAGCCAAGGATGTTCCCATACTGCAGAGCCTCATCCGGGATCTCTTCGAGGGAGATTTTAGTTTGGTTATGGTAGTGCAAGTATGCTAGTTCGTCAAGTCCAGCCTTGCAAACGCCGGCCCCTCCGCTTGTGGGAATTGAACCCAGAAGGACCGTGCGCTATTCAGAATTTCCTCGGCCTGACGCACGAGGAGATGTACAAGTCGTTCTTCGGACCCCCAAATAGAGTGTCCGGACACCTCCGAGGACGTGGGCCTGAGAAGCAACCACACCTGAGAAGCAACCACACCGTGGCCCAAGTAAGTAATCCTCTAGCCGAACACACTGTCTTTCATTTATCATGATGTCATTCTGAAGAATCGCTTTTTAACCAGGATTGGATAACAAAGGCGAAGATGATCCGGTGTTCGGCCCCCCTTCCCGAAGGTTTGGACAATCCGGTGCTGGAAAAGATGCTCGAGCCAGCACCTTGCCTGGTGCCCTCAAAGGAAGATGAAGGGGGGAATAAAGAGGGCGAAAGCAGGCCCCCACCACTACCTGTTCCAACCGAGGGAACGAGCGCCTCCGTGAGGGAGGATAACCAAGGGAAGGAATCTGACATTCCCTCGCCTCGGGGGAGGAAGAGGACTACCTCTGATGACCCGGAAACCAAGGTTTCCAAACGGGAGAAGAAAACTCCACCAGAGGGTCCCGTCTCGGAGGGTGCTCTTTCCGCACAAAGTCCGTGCGGGGATCAGCCCTCTAACAAGCTGTAAGTAATCAAAAAGTACTTAATAGTGAAGATATTCTACCTTACTTTTGAGGAAGATAACCAAAGCATCTATGTTGCAGTTTGGATCTGAGCCCTTCTCAGCAGAGCTCGTCTTCGGGGGATCTTCTTCCAGAGATGATGGAGAGCAAAACGCCTCCCCCGGACTCCTGGGCTCAAGAAGCGGGCGACCTTGAAGTGTCATCACGGAGAGTTTCTCCGGATCCGGCAAGACCAGAAGGTAATCCCATGGTCACCCGAAGCCCTTAGTATCCGACTCTTGAAGAGAGCAACCAAAAGAGTCCGACACCATCTGGTATGCGGTTGGACGCACTAAGGGATCTGCTAGGGTGAGCCACTATCTCAGAAGAGCACCGTACATTGATGGGTACGGTGATTGAAAGGATTTCATCCGTCGAAAGCGGGTTGCATGAAGCCTTTATGACTCTACTGACGGGCTTTGAGGTACGTGGAATGGTATGCATCCGCACATTTTTAGGTGTGCCCTGTGTAGATAATAGCCCCTGAGACTCTGGTTGTCGTCGAAAACAGCGGCGAATAGAGGATTGTAGTCCCAGGTAATAACTAGACTGCCGTTATGTGCAGGTGTCTGAAGCTCCGGTGGCTAGCCGGACTGATGGGGTTGCCGAACTAAAGCGGCAACAGGATGCGGTGGATGCCGACATCGAGCTTGTTAACAAGCGGCTTGACGAGGCCCAGGGTAGGTGATATTTATAGTGGATGTCACATAGTAAGAGCAGCGTGATGCTAGTATCTTTAATATGTTGTGACTGTAGATGGAGCTGCCACCGTGGAGGTGTTGCGGGCGGAGCTTTCCCGAGCCAAGGAGCAAGCAAGGAGTAGTAATGCGGCCGCTTTGAAGGCGGCTGAGGAGTTGAAAGCCGAGAAGGCCGCCCATAGCGAGAGCAAAGAGAAAATGGCCAAAATGGCTATGAAGTTAAAAGACACTGCCGACCGCTGCCAGTTTCTTGAAGAAGAAAACCGGGCGAAGGCTACGGACCTTGAAAAGGCCGCAATGGTAACCAAAGACACCCGCTCTGCAATGAGAGCGAAGAAGGAGGAACTGCGTGAAGGCGGGGACATTGTGGCTGGGAAGCCCTTTATGCTGCGGAGGAAGTTCAGCAATCCGCGGTATGCCCCTCTGGATCGGCTGTGGAGTTCGGCTGACGCATATCTGGACTTAGGGGCGAGCGCTGTCGATGCGGCCGAATACTTCCGAGATCAGACAGATCGTGAAGTGGACAAGATGTTCTGGTCGCAATTTAACGTTCCAGAGCGTCCGCTTCCATTGACTGATCAGCTTGCCGAATGGGCCGAACTCAATAGATTGTCCAAACTCGCCATGAGGTCTGTCGTGGATCATCTGTGGCCAGAAAGGCCAAAGCTGAACAACTATTTTAGCTTGGTGCAGCAGTTCCTTGGTGCGGTGCCGCGCATTAATGCGATGAAGAGGTCAGCATGCATAGAAGGCTCGCGAATGGCCCTTGCCCGTGTCAAAACATACTGGGCGGAGATGGATGTCACCACTGTCGCGGCGCAGGGTTCGGCCATAGGCCGAGTGGCTGCCGAGCACTATTTTGAAGAAGTTCTTGAGGGCGCTCGTACTATAGAGGCCCAGTGCTCGAAGAATGTTATGTTTGAGTGACATGTATTCCCATTGTAAAGACAATGTTTTATTGAATTTATCAAGGCTGTATTTATACTTTTGCCTGAAAGTATTGTGATGCCTCCTGTGCGGCCGTTTTATGTAGACATGTATATAACCTGAAAGATTGCAGTCGTCGGCTTCATCCCCCATGCATATAATGTGGGGGTGTTCACATAAGACGCGTATTCACACTTAATCCAACGTCTTGGTCCTAATAAGGAGGTGATAGCGCAGTGAACTAGGCAACCGTACTATAATGCTTTAACACTTTCACTTAGCCATAGGAGTTTGACAGTGGGGCTACTATATAGCCCCTGGTGGCTCCGCACTCGTCCGAATTCGGGGTGTGTACATGCCTGGCTGGGAAACAGCCCTTCGTTAATGCGGAGGAATCCTGAAGATTCCAATAGGTCATCGAGTGGTTGACCAGTCTCACGCTATATCATGACAGTCAGTTTTCGGCTTTCTCTACTGAGGTGCTCGTCTAGATGAACCAGGGCACAATCGCAGTAGTTCTCCTGGTGCCGCCTTAGCCAATAGAGTGGAACATAAGGCAGTGATACGTCCATTTTGCATCATGCTTTTATATCGATATTTATCGCATTATGGACTGTTATTTCACTTTATGTCACAATACTTATGGCTATTCTCTCTTATTTTACAAGGTTTACATAAGGAGGGAGAATGCCGGCAGCTGGAATTCTGGTGTGGAAAAGGAGAAAATATTAGAGACCTATTCTGCGCAACTCCAAAAGTCCTGAAACTCCACGGAACATCTTAAAAGAAATAAAGAAAAATTCATGCCAAAGATAAAGGCCAGGGGGCCCACACCCTGCTAACGAGGGTGCCCCCCCTCTAGGGCACGCCCCCTACCTCGTGGGCCCCCTAGTGGCTCTCCAATGCCCATCTTCTCCTATATGAGGTCTTCCGGTGAGAAAAAAATAAGAAGGAACTTTTCGGGACGAGACTCCGCCGCCACGAGGCGGAACCTTGGCGGATCCAATCTAGAGCTCCGGCAGAGCTGTTCTACCGGGGAAACTTCCCTCCGGGAGGGGGAAATCATCACCATCGTCATCACCAACGCTCCTCAGGGCAATCTCCATCAACATCTTCACCAGCACCATCTCATCTCCAAACCCTAGTTCATCTCTTGTATCCAATTCTTGTCTCAAAGTCCGGGATTGGTGCTAGTAGGTTGCTAGTAGTGTTGATTACTCCTTGTAGTTGATGCTAGTTGGTTTATTTGGTGGAATATCATATGTTCAGATCCTATATGCATATTATTACCCCTCTGATTATGAACATGAATATGCTTTGTGAGTAATTACGTTCGTTCCTGAGGACAAGGGAGAAGTCTTGCTATGAGTAGTCATGTAAATTTGGTATTCGTTTGATATTTTGATAAGATGTATGTTGTCTAGCCTCTAGTGGTGTTATGTCAACGCCGACTACATAACACTTCACCATTATTTGGCCCTAGAGGAAGGCATTGGGAACTAATAAGTAGATGATGGGTTGCTAGAGTGACAGAAGCTTAAACCCTAGTTTATGCGTTGCTTCGTAAGGGGCTGATTTGGATCCACATGTTTCATGCTATGGTTAGGTTTACCTTAATACTTTTGTTGTAGTTGCGGATGCTTGCAATAGAGGTTAATCATAAGTGGGATGCTTGTTCAAGTAAGAACAACACCCAAGCACTGGTCCACCCACATATCAAATTATCAAAGTATCGAACGCGAATCATATGAATGTGATGAAAGCTAGCTTGACGATATTCCCATGTGTCCTTGGGAGCGCTTTTCCTATTATAAGAGTTTGATCCAGCTTGTCCTTTGCTACAAAAGGATTGGGCCACCTTGCTGCACTTTATTTACTTTTGTTACTTGTTGCTCGTTACAACCTATCTTATCACAAAACTATCCGTTACCACTTATTTCAGTACTTGCAGAGAATACCTTGCTGAAAACCGCTTATCATTTCCTTTTGCTCCTCGTTGGGTTTGACACTCTTACTTATCGAAAGGACTACGATAGATCCCCTATACTTGTGGGTCATCAAGACTCTTTTCTGGCGCCGTTGTCGGGGAGTGTAGCGCCTTTGGTAGGTGGAATTTGGTAAGGAAAAATTTATATAGTGTGCTGAAATTTACTGTCACTTGTTACTATGGAAAGTAATTCTCTGAGGGGCTTGTTCGTGGTATCTTCACCCCGTCCAGTAGAGCAAAGAGTTGCTCCTCAACCTACTGAACCTATTGAAAATGAAATTCCTTATGAGTATCCTTCGGGTATGATAGAAAAACTGCTAGCTAATCCTTTTACAGGAGATGGAACAAAGCATCCTGATGAGCACTTAATATATGTGGATGAAGTTTGTGGATTATTTAAGCTTGCAGGTATACCCGATGATGTTGTTAAGAAGAAGGTATTCCCTTTATCTTTGAAGGGAGATGCATTGATATGGTATAGGCTATGTGATGATATGAAATCATGGGACTATAAAAGATTGAAGCTGGAATTTCATCAAAAGTATTACCCTATGCATCTTGTTCATCGTGATCGCAATTATATATATAATTTCTGGCCTCGCGAAGGAGAAAGCATTGCTCAAGCTTGGGGGAGGCTTAAATCCATGTTATATTCATGCCCCAATCATGAGCTCTCGAGAGAAATAATTATGCAAAGTTTTTATGCTCGGCTTTCTGAAAACAATCACACCATGCTCGATACTTCTTGTGCTGGCTCTTTTATGATGAAGACTATTGAATTCAGATGGAATTTATTGGATAGAATTAAACGCAACTCTGAAGATTGGGACCTCGACGAAGGTAAGGAGTCGGGTATGACACCTAAGTTCGATTGTGTTAAATCTTTTATGGATACCGATATTTTCCGTAAGTTTAGCACTAAATATGGACTTGACTCTGAGATAGTAGCTTCTTTCTGTGAATCTTTTGCTACTTATGTTGATCTCCCTAAGGAGAAGTGGTTTAAATATCATCCTCCCATAGAAGTAAAAGTAGCAGCACCTATTAAAGTTGAAGAAAAGACTGTCACTTATAATTATCTTATTGTTCCTACTTCTTATATTGAGGAACCACCTTTCCCTATTAGAATAAAGGATCATGCTAAAGCTTCAACTGTTGTTCGTAAAAGCAATATTAGAACTTATACACCTCCTGAGCAAGTTAAAGTAGAACCTAATATTGCTATTGTTAAAGATCTCTTGTCTGATAATATTGATGGGCATGTTATTCAGTTCGAAGGTGAAACTGCTAGAATTGCTAAACCTTGTGCTAAAGATAAACATAGACCTGTGGTAGGCGTGCCTGTTATTTCTGTTAAAATAGGAGATCATTGTTATCATGGCTTATGTGATATGGGTGCAAGTGCTAGTGTTATACCTCATGACTTATACAAGGAAATTAAGAATGAAATTGCACCTGTTGAGTTAGAAGATATTGATGTTACTATTAAACTTGCCAATAGAGATACTATTTCACCAATTGGAATTGTTAGAGATGTTGAAGTCTTGTGTGGGAAAACTAAATATCCTGCTGATTTTCTTGTTCTTACTTCTCTGCAAGATAGCTTTTGTCCCATTATATTTGGTAGACCCTTCTTAAATATTGTCAATGCTAACATAGATTGCACTAAGAATGTTATTACTGTTGGCTTGGATGATATGGTTCATGAGTTTAATTTCTCTAAATTTAGTAAACAACATCGTGAGGAAGAATTGCCTAGTAAGGATGAAACTATTGGTCTTGCTTCTATTGCCCTACCTCCTAGTGATCCTTTAGAACACTATTTGCTAGACCATGAAAATGATATGTTCATGAATGAAAGAAGGGAAATAGATGAAGTATTCTTTAAACAGGAACCTATTCTGCATCACAATTTGCCTATTGAAATTTTAGGGGGATCCTCCTCCACCCAAGGGTGATCCCGTGTTTGAGCTTAAACCTTTGCCTGATAATCTTAAATATGCTTATCTTGATGAAAAGAAGATATATCATGTTATTTTTAGTGCTAACCTTTCAGAGCATGAAGAAGAAAGATTATTGAAAACTCTGAAGAAGCACTGTGCTGCTATTGGATATACTCTTGATGATCTTAAGGGCATTAGTCCCACTCTATGTCAACATAAAATAAATTTGGAAGCATATGCCAAACCAGTTCGTGATCCTCAACGATGTCCGAATCCTAAGATGAAAGAAGTGGTAAGAAAAGAAATACTAAAGCTTCTGGAGGCAGGTATAATCTATCCTATTGATGATAGTGAGTGGGTAAGTCCTGTCCATTGTGTCCCTAAGAAGGGAGGTATTACTGTTGTTCCTAATGATAAAGATAAATTGATTCCACAAAGAATTATCACAGGTTATAGGATGGTAATTGATTTCCGGAAATTAAATAAAGCTACTAAGAAAGATCATTACCCCTTACCTTTTATTGATCAAATTCTAGAAAGATTATGCAAATATACACACTGTTGCTTCCTAGATGGTTATTCTAGTTTCTCTCAAATACCTGTGTCGGCTAGAGATCAATCAAAGACTACTTTTATATGCCCTTTTGGTACTTTTGCTTATAGACGTATGCCTTTTGGTTTATGTAATGCACCTGCTACCTTTCAAAGATGCATGATGGCTATATTCTCTGACTTTTGTGAAAAGATTTATGATGTTTTCATGGACAACTTTTTCGTCTATGGTTCCTCTTTTGATGATTGCTTGAGCAATCTTGATCGAGTTTTGCAAAGATGTGAAGAAACTAATCTTGTCTTGAATTGGGAAAAGTGCCACTTTATGGTTAATGAAGGTATTGTCTTGGGGTACAAAGTTTCTGAAAGAGGTCTTGAAGTTGATAAAGCCAAGGTTGATGCTATTGAAAAGATGCCATGTCCCAAGGACATCAAAGGTATAAGAAGTTTCCTTGGTCATGCCAGATTTTACAGGAGATTCATTAAGGACTTCTCAAAAAATTCTCAGCATCTGACTAATTTATTGCAAAAAGATATACCATTTGTCTTTGATGATGATTGTGTAGAAGCATTTGAAATACTTAAGAAGGCATTAGTCTCTGCACCTGTTGTTCAGCCATCTGATTGGAACCTACCCTTTGAAATTATGTGTGATGCTAGTGATTATGTCGTAGGTGCTGTTCTAGGGCAAAGAGTTGATAAGAAATTAAATGTTATTCATTATGCTAGTAAGGCTCTAGACAATGCTCAAAGAAATTATGCTACTACTGAAAAAGAGCTTTTAGCAGTTGTATTTGCTTGTGATAAGTTCAGATCTTATATTGTTGTTTCCAAAGTAACTATTCAAACAGATCATGCTGCTATTAAATATCTTATGGAAAAAGAAAGATGCTAAACCTAGACTTATTAGATGGGTTCTCTTGCTACAAGAATTTGATTTGCATATTGTTGATAGAAGGGAGCTGAGAACCTCGTTGCAGACAACTTGTCTAGGTTAGAAAATATTCTTGATGACCCACTACCTATTAATGATAGCTTTCCTGATGAATAATTAAATGTTATAAGTACTTCTCATAGTACTCCATGGTATGCTGATTATGCTAATTATATTGTTGCTAAATTTATACCACCTAGCTTCACATACCAACAAAAGAAAAAGTTCTTCTATGATTTGAGACATTACTTTTGGGATGACCCACATCTTTATAAAGAAGGAATAGATGGTGTTATTAGACGTTGTGTACCTGAGCATGAACAGGAACAGATCCTATGCAAGTGTCACTCTGAGTCTTATGGAGGACACCACGCTGGAGATAGGACTGCACATAAGGTATTGCAATCTGGTTTTTATTGGCCTACTCTCTTCAAGGATGCCCGTAAGTTTGTCTTGTCTTGTGATGAATGTCAAAGAATTGGTAATATTAGTAGACGTCAAGAAATGCCTATGAATTATTCTCTTGTTATTGAACAGTTTGATGTTTGGGGCTTTGATTATATGGGACCTTTTCCTGCCTCTAATGGATACACACATATTCTAGTTGCTGTTGATTACGTTACTAAGTGGGTAGAAGCTATTCCAACTAGTAGTGCTGATCATAACACTTCTATTAAAATGCTTAAGGAAGTTATTTTCCCGAGGTTTGGAGTCCCTAGATATTTAATGACTGATGGTGGTTCACACTTTATTCATGGTGCTTTCCGTAAAATTCTTGCTAAATATGATGTTAATCATAGAATTGCATCTCCTTATCACCCACAGTCTAGTGGTCAAGTAGAGTTGAGCAATAGAGAGCTCAAATTAATTTTGCAAAAGACTGTTAATAGGTCTAGAAATAATTGGTCCAAAAAACTTGATGATGCATTATGGGCATATAGAACTGCATATAAAAATCCTATGGGTATGTCTTCGTATAAAATGGTCTATCGAAAAGCATGTCACTTACCTCTCGAACTAGAACATAAGGCATATTGGGCGATTAAAGAGCTCAACTATGATTTTAAACTTGCCGGTGAAAAGAGGTTATTTGATATTAGCTCACTTGATGAATGGAGAACCCAAGCATATGAAAATGCCAAGTTGTTTAAAGAAAAAGTTAAAAGATGGCATGACAAAAGGATACAAAAGCGTGAGTTTAATGTAGGTGATTATGTATTACTATACAACTCTCATTTAAGATTTTTTGCAGGAAAACTTCTCTCTAAATGGGAAGGCCCCTATGTTATCGAAGAGGTCTATCGTTCCGGTGCCATAAAAATCAACAACTTTGAAGGCACAAATCCAAAGGCGGTAAACGGTCAAAGAATCAAACATTATATCTCAGGTAATCCCATAAATGTTGAAACCAATATTATTGACACCGTAACCCCGGAGGAATACATAAGGGACACTTTCCAGAATGCTTCAGACTCTAAAAAGGAATAGGTATGTGGTACGGTAAGTAAACCGACTCCAAAACAATTTTTAAGGCAATATTTCTCCGTTCTGGAATATTTAGAAAAATAGAAAAATAAGTAGCAGTCCAGGAAGGACACGAGGGCCCCATGAGGGTGGTGGGCGCGCCCTACCCCCCTGGGCGCGCCTCCCTACCTCATGAGCATCTCGTGTGCCTTTCGGACTCCGTTTTCTGGCACATTACGTATTTTGGTCGGTAAAAGTTCATTATATAATCCCCCGGAGGTTTTGACCCCCGTATCACGCAAATTTCCTCTGTTTTTGTTTTCGAGTTGTTGCTGCTGCAGATTAGAGCAAGATGTCTTCTCAAGAGTCAATCGGGGAGAGCCGGGTATCTAATCCGGCACCGGAACCAAGGGCAAACAGCGACGCTGACCACTTTGGGCCAGCAATGGAGGAAGAGATGGAGGCTGACTTAATGAGAGTAGATGCCATGGAGGATCAAGAGGTCACCTCTCGCCTCTGAGCTGGGTTCACGATGGGGGAACTACAGAGCTCAGCTATTCCAAACTCGGTTATCCCTTCTAATGTTAGATTTCTTACCTATGAAAATATGAAGAGGAGTGTCACTTGTTCTCCTGCAGCTATGCAACACCCTTGGGTGCAAGGAGCTTTAGCTGTCACAGGGAAGCTTCGTAAGGAAATAATGGACCTCAAACATCAATTCAATAAGCTCGAGGAGGAGAACCGCATCCTGAGGGGAATCATCGACAAGAATATTACACCGACAACAAAGAAGGAGACATAATCACATGGGTATGGGCACTCCCCTTGGCAACTGCCAAGCTTGGGGGAGGTGCTCCAGTATCGTATCACAATCACAACTCCTATCTTTACTGTTTTTCTTAGTTCGATCCTATTAGTAGTATCTTGATCTAGTATAATAAAGTCTATGGCATGATCTAGTTTTGAATTTTACTTTATGATCTCTCTATGTAATCGAGTCCGTGAGTTTACAGATTAGTGTTGAGTCAAGGGCTTGATTATTTTGCCATGATCTTGGGTGAATAAAAGAAAAGAGAAAAGAATAAAAAGAAACAAAAAGTTCATATTGATCTTATTGAGAGTAATGACTTCACATAGAAGGAGTATGATGATTAAAAGTTGTTGGGAGTTGGCAAGCATAGCTTTGGTCATTGTTGCAATTAATAGGAAGTAATAAGGAAAGAGAGGTTTTCACATATAGATATATTATCATTGACATATTTTATGATTGGGAGCACTCATTAAAATATGACATGCCAAAGAGTGATGTTGGACAAGGAAGAAAACGTAATGAGTTATGTATTTCTTATATCTGAGATAAAGTATGTTGTCATGGATCCTCTAACTTGTTGAGCTTGCCTTTCCCCCTCATGCTAGCCAAATTCTCAGCACCAAGTAGAAATACTACTTGTGCTTCCAAATACCCTTAAACCAGTTTTGCCATGAGAGTCCACCATATCTACCTATGGATTGAGTAAGATCCTTCAAGTAAGTTGTCATCGGTGCAAAGCAATAAAAATTGCTCTAAATATGTATGATTGATTAGTGTGGGAGAAATAAGCTTTATACGATCTTGTGATGTGGAGTAATAAAAGCGATGGACTGCATAATAAAGGTTCATATCACAAGGGGCAATATAAAGTGACGTTCTTTCGCATTGAGATTTTATATATCCAACCATAAAAGCGCATGGCAACCTCTGCTTCCCTCTGCGAAGGGCCTATCCTTTATTATTATCTTCTACCTTATGCAAGAGTCATGGTGATCTTCACATTTTCTTTTTCATTTTATCCTTTGGCAAGCTCAGCATGTTGGAAAGAACATGATATATATATATATCTAATTGGATGTAGGGGAGCATGAACCATTATTGTTGACATTACCCTTGAGGTAAAAGGTTGTGGGGCAAAACTATAAGCCCCTATCTTTCCCTGTGTCTGATTAAAACTCTGTAACCACAAGTATCGCGTGAGTGTTAGCAATTATGGAGGACTAAATGATAGTTGAGTATGTGTACTTGCTTTTTAGCTCTGACATAGACTCTTTCCGATGTTATGATAAATTGCAATTGCTTCAATGACTGAGATTATAGTTTGTCGGAGCCCAATAAGGTTTATGATTTATGCTTTTCAATTGTGAATAGATCATCACTTGAACATAAGTAATCATATGACAAAATCTATATATGTCGCTGTTATGAGAATAATCATGATGCCTTCATGTCCGTATTTTATTTTTATCGACGCATCTACCTCTAAACATGAGGACATATTTATTGTTATCGGCTTTTCGCTTGAGGACAAGCGAGGTTTAAGCTTGGGGGAGTTGATACGTCCATTTTGCATCATGCTTTTATATCGATATTTATCGCATTATGGACTGTTATTTCACTTTATGTCACAATACTTATGGTTATTCTCTCTTATTTTACAAGGTTTACATAAGGAGGGAGAATGCCGGCAGCTGGAATTCTGGTCTGGAAAAGGAGCAAATATTACACACCTATTCTGCGCAACTCCAAAAGTCCTGAAACTCCACGGAACGTCTTAAAAGAAATAAAGAAAAATCCACACCAAAGATGAAGGCCAGGGGGCCCACACCCTGCTCACGAGGGTGGGGGGCGCCCCCCCCCTAGGGCACGTCCCCCTACATCGTGGGCCCCCTGGTGGCTCTCCGACGCCCATCTTCTCCTATATGAGGTCTTTCGATGAGACAAAAATAAGAAGGAACTTTTCAGGACGAGACTCCGCCGCCACGAGGCGGAACCTTGGCAGATCCAATCTAGAGCTCCGGCAGAGCTGTTCTGCCGGGGAAACTTCCCTCCGGGAGGGGGAAATCATCACCATCGTCATCACCAACGCTCCTCTCATCGGGAGAGGGCAATCTCCATCAACATCTTCACCAGCACCATCTCATCTCCAAACCCTAGTTCATCTCTTGTATCCAATTCTTGTCTCAAAGTCCGGGGTTGGTGCTAGTAGGTTGCTAGTAGTGTTGATTACTCCTTGTAGTTGATGCTAGTTGGTTTATTTGGTGGAATATCATATGTTCAGATCCTATATGCATATTATTACCCCTCTGATTATGAACATGAATATGCTTTGTGAGTAATTACGTTCGTTCCTGAGGACAAGGGAGAAGTCTTGCTATGAGTAGTCATGTAAATTTGGTATTCGTTTGATATTTTGATAAGATGTATGGTGTCTAGCCTCTAGTGGTGTTATGTGAACGTCAACTACATAACACTTCACCATTATTTGGGCCTAGAGGAAGGCATTGGGAAGTAATAAGTAGATGATGGGTTGCTAGAGTGACAGAAGCTTAAACCCTAGTTTATGTGTTGCTTCATAAGGGGCTAATTTGGATCCACATGTTTCATGCTATGGCTAGGTTTACCTTAATACTTTTGTTGTAGTTGCGGATGCTTGCAATAGAGGTTAATCATAAGTGGGATGCTTGTTCAAGTAAGAACAACACCCAAGCACCGGTCCACCCACATATCAAATTATCAAAGTATCGAACGCGGATCATATGAACGTGATGAAAACTAGCTTGACGATATTCCCATGTGTCCTCGGGAGCGCTTTTCCTATTATAAGAGTTTGATCCGGCTTGTCCTTTGCTACAAAAGGATTGGGCCACCTTGCTGCACTTTATTTACTTTTGTTACTTGTTGCTCGTTACAACCTATCTTATCACAAAACTATCCGTTACCACTTATTTCAGTACTTGCAGAGAATACCTTGCTGAAAACCGCTTATCATTTCCTTCTACTCCTCGTTGGGTTCGACACTCTTACTTATCGAAAGTACTACGATAGATCCCCTATACTTGTGGGTCATCAGGCAGCAAAACACAGGAGCCGGACAAACCCAACATTTGACCAAAGACATGATTCAAAGTTGATGCATATAAGGCCAAACTCGTGACGCCGAACACTCCCTAAGGTATTCGGTCTTTATGGTGTAAACCAGGTCTAACAGTACCCTTTGTAATAAGCCCCTGGTGTCCAGGTATGTGCATTATTCTGGCGTGGCCACATGCCAAGACGTCAGCATCCTTCTCGGTTGTGCTGAGAATCCGAGGGATGTAAATCAACAAGAGACAGTAAAAAAGGCTTACGCATGGTCTTAATCTACAAAGAATCCTTGGAACGGGTCCCTGCTGCACGTCTGCGCGTGTGTCTCCATTGTGCCGTATCCTGGACGGGTGTAGCACGATGGTCATCTGAAAAAAGAGAGGAACTTAATTGAAAAGTTGTCGTGCAAAAGTTAAGTTATACTAAATAAACAATATATAGTTGAAAATGAGTAAAGGTGAGCCTTATTGCCACTTTTGCGCGCGCGTTGAGCCCCTTGTATTGTAATAGGGGTATAGCCATCAAACCTATATTAATTACATATAGCTGAGCCGGACTCGTCTAGCCGTGTCCGTGGTCTTAACGACCAGTCAAATGCTTGAGTTGGTGAGGCCGTTTAGTGTGCGGCAGCCAAGGCGGCCACACCGTCTTCGGCGCGCAAGGAGCGCTCAATATTTCCATTTACTGTAATGATGTCGCGTGGACCGGGCATCTTGAGCTTGAGGGAAGCGTAATGCGGTATTGCGTTAAAGCGAGTGAAAGCTTCGCGTCCGAGTAGTGCTTGATAGCCACTTTGGAACGAAGCGACGTGGAAAGTTAAATTTTCGCTGCGGAAGTTGTCAGGGAAGCCGAATATAACCTCTAGTAGCAGGGAGCCCCTGCAGTGAGCCTCCGGGCCTGGCATTACTCCTTTAAAGGTAGCATTGCCGCGGCAAATTTTTGTTGGGTCTATCCCCATTTTGCAGACTGTGTCCTGATATATCAGATTCAAATTGCTGCTGCCGTCCATCAGGACTCGGGTGAAGTGGTATCCATCAATTATTGGATCTAATATCAAGGCAGTCCATCCTGCACGCCGGATACTTGCCGAGTAATCCCGATGGTCGAAGGTGATCGGTTGGGACGACCAGTGGCGGAGCTTCGCGGTGATAGGCCCTGGGGCATGTTCCTCTAAAGGTGCCGCTTCTCTCCCTTTTATCACGTGTAACACGTTGACTGTTTTGACTTCTGGTGGGAATTTCTTTTGTTCCCCTGTGCTTTGCTTGCGAGGCTCGTCCTCGTCTTCACTTGGTGTATCCTGCCCCTTGTGTTCGGCGTTGAGCTTGCCAGACTGTTTGAAGACCCAACATTCTCTGTGGGTATGATTTGCAGGTTTATCAGGGGTGCTATGGATTTTACATACTTGGTCCAAAATTTTGTTTAGGCTGGACAATTCGTCTTTGTTGCCTTTGGAGGGCGGCTTCTGCTGCCCTGGCCGAGAGCTTCTAAATCCGGCGTTTACCGTCGTGCTCTTCGGGCTGTCTTCTTTATCCCGTCGCTTATTCTTGCTGCGTCGTGATTTCCCGTTTCCATCCCTGACTTCGGATGTACTTGGGTCGCTGGTGCTGCATCAGGCTAACCAGTTGTCCTCGCCCGCGCAAAAACGGGTCATGAGGCTTGTTAATGCTGCCATTGTTCTCGGCTTTTCTTGACCGAGGTGTCTGGCAAGCCATTCATCTCGAACGCTATGCTTGAAGATTGCTAAGGCTTCGGTGTCCGGACAGTCAACTATTTGGTTCTTTTTAGTGAGGAACATGTCCCAAAGTTTTTGGGCTGACTCACCGGGCTGTTGAGTTATATGACTTAAATTGTCTGCATCCGGTGGTCAGACATATGTCCCTTGAAAATTTGCCCGAAAGGCGTCTTCAAGCTCTTCCCAGCTTTCGATGGAGTTTTCAGGGAGGCTTTTAAGCCAGTGCCGAGCTGGCCCTTTGAGTTTGAGGGGTAAGTACTTGATGGCATGGAGATCATCTCCTTGAACCATATGGATATGGAGGATGTAGTCCTCAATCCAGACCCCAGGGTCTGTTGTTCCGTCGTATGCCTCTATGTTTACGGGTTTGAATCCCTATGGAAATTCATGATCCAGCACCTCGTCGGTGAAACATAAAGGGTGTGCGGCACCCCTGTATTTGGGTGTACCATGGTATTCGGATGTTTGTTGTGTTGCATTGTATGTTGGAGCGCGCCTGTGTGGTCCATAGATGGATCTATTTGTGTCGTCCTTTTGATGCGAGCCCTTACGCGGATCGCGTACTGGTTTATGTGCGGCGTTGATTGCCGCTTTATGTTGGTTATGAGGTTGTCTATCCGACCAGATGGCCGTTTTATTTTTTAATTGTGGAGGATCTAAGGCCTCCTCATCAAATTCAGGTAGCAACTTTCGCTTCGGATAGCTCTTGGTGTGGCGATTACTACCGTATTTCGCTGCAGTGTTGAGTACTTCACTCCATTTGATTTTGAGTGTGTCTTGTGCAGCCTTGAGCCTTTGCTTCTGTTTTTTCAGACTCCTCGCCGTGGCAACAAGCCTTTGGTGGGCATTATGTTGCTCCTGGCGCCTGTCCGGTGTGATGTCGTCCGGACTGTTATCTTCGACGGGGTTGGGTTGTTCCGCTTGATTTTCCGTGTTGCCATGGTCGGGCAATGGTTCACCCTGCTCTAACGCTGGGTCTATGTGATCATTATTTTTGTCGAGGCGGGATTTGGAGCGGCGTTTACGCCGCCGCTTTGACTGCTGCTCGAGGGAACCACCCTTCACTGCGTCCTTCTGTTCCTCGTCGTTATTTTCTTTGGGTGTGTCCACCATGTATACGTCATGTGATGAAGTGGGCGTCCAGTGCCCTGTGGGCAGTGGTTCCTCTTCGCCTCCCGCATCGTCGTCCATACCGTCGATGTCTTCGGAGTCGAAGTCAAGCATGTCGGTTAAGTCATCGACAGTGGCTACTAAGTGGGTGGTGGGTGGGCGACGAATTTCTTTGTCATCCGCATCCCAATCCTGTCGGACGTAGTTCGGCCAGGACTCTCCTGACAAGGAGAGAGACCTTAATGAGTTTAGTATGTCGCCAAAGGGCGAGTGCTGAAAAATATCCACGGAGGTAAACTCCATGATCGGCGCCCAATCGGATTTGATGGGCATAGGCGGTTCAGAGCCCGTGGCTGGAGAAGGATCCGGCAGTTTGGCAACGCGGCTCTCATGAAGGGTAAGGTCGATATTCGGCTCGATCGCCGCTGAGGATACGGCCTCCGTGACAGGGTCTATCCACCCATCCATGGATGGCGCAACTGGCTCCAAATTGAGGATCGGAGCGGCTGCCGGTGCGATCTCCTGAATACGGTCCAATGGTAGAGCTAAATCGTACTCATCGTGACCGCGTGGCGCACAAGGCAGGGGCTCGAATCCGTTGAAGATCAAGTCTCCGCGGATATCGGCCGTGTAATTTAAGCTTCCAAACCCGACCTGGTGGCCAGGGGCGTAACTTTCGATCTGCTCCAAATGGCCAAGCGAGTTGGCCCGCAGTGCAAAGCCGCCGAACGCAAAGGTTTGTCCGGGGAGAAAAGTCTCACCCTGGACTGCATCGCTATCGATGATTGTAGGAGCCATCAAGCCTAATGGCGACGACACAGAGGAACTCTCAATGAAAGCACCAATGTCGGTGTCAAAACCGGCGGATCTCGGGTAGGGGGTCCCGAACTGTGCGTCTAAGGCGGATGGTAACAGGAGGCAGGGGACACGATGTTTTACCCAGGTTTGGGCCCTCTTGATGGAGGTAAAACCCTACGTCCTGCTTGATTTATTCTTGATGATATGAGTATTACAAGAGTTGATCTACCACGAGATCGGAGAGGCTGAACCCTAGAAGCTAGCCTATGGTATGATTGTATGTTGTCCTACGGACTAAAACCCTCCGGTTTATATAGACACCAGAGGGGGCTAGGGTTACACAAGGTTGGTTACAAAAGAGGAGAAATATATATCTGTATTGCCTAGCTTGCCTTCCACGCCAAGTAGAGTCCTATCCGGACACGAGACAAAGTCTTCAATCTTGTATCTTCATAGTCCAACAGTCCGGCCAAAGGATATAGTCCGGCTGTCCGGAGACCCCCTAATCCAGGACTCCCTCAGGGCCGCAAACGGTCCAATTGTAACCATGGGCTGAATTTGGCCCACAAGTAGAAAAGGCCAGTAACGGGCCGTAAGTAACCGAATGCTGGAAATAAGCCCAAGAATAAATGGGCCCTGAGAAGGCCGAAAGATAACACGGATTGGAAACGGCCCAATGGAATAATGGGCCGTTAATGGGTATAAAGCGGTACACTGTTCATTGCGGGCCAGATTCACCACAGGTCGTTAATGGGCCAAGAGTTACAAATGGCCTTGTATGGGCCGAAAGATATCATGGGTCGTACATGGGCCGGAAGTTACAATGGGCTGGAATCATATTGGATGGCCGAGATGAAGCTACTGGGCTTAATTCCGATAGGCCGTAACGGGCCGTGAGTTAGCGGGCCATAAATGGGCTATATACGAATAGGCCGTTAACAGGCTTTCCATGGGCCGGCCCATTACCTTTTGACCAAGTCAAACGGGCCGGCCTTTTCGCCAGAATGGGCCTCTGTTGGGCCGTGCCATGTGTCGACGTATTATAGGCGCCTCCTGTCCAATGAATGGATGACATCTGTCCCAACGGTGAGCCAACACGTGTTTCCTCCGGCCAATGACAATTTTACACGTGGAAAATCCTCATTGGTCCGGGCTGTTAATGGGTTATCGGATCCAAAACCGGACCCGATAGCGTAACGGTGACCCGTTACGGTGGATGACACGTGTCGGTCACCCTTGACGAAAGCACTTCTATGACGCGCGATTTATCGTCATGGAAGTGGACACTTCCATGATGATAATTTTGGTAATGTCATGGAACAGTTCTACGATAGCACATGTATGACTATCGTGATTCTGTCATAAAATTGTCATGGATGTAAATGCATGACAGAAAATGTGACCTACTGTGACAAACACGTATCATCATGGAAGTGTCTTTTTTTGTAGTGGTATTAGCAAGTACGTGACTTGTTTGTGAGACTATGCATTGTATGATGACTATCCTAAAAGGTCCCTAGTCGAAAGGGTTGTGTGGATGCGCAACCGACTAGACTAGCATATGACACGGCGAATGGCTCGGTCTCACTAGCCATGGAGCATTGGATGCTAACCGGATAATATGGACTCAGAAGGATCTTGTTCGATTAGATGTAGTCGAATCCGAGTCGAGATAAGGTGCGAGATGGACAGATCTGACTATGAGACGCAGCGATATGTCATCTGTTATTCTCTAGTACAACATACGTTCTATGTCCTAAGGCCTGAGCTGGCGCATGTACTCTGGATGATGAGAGACTTGCTTTGGGCCAACCAAACGCTACTTCGTAACTGGGTAGTTGAAAAGGTAGGTTTCGGACTTGTCCAGACCCATACTACGAGACATGGTCGAGCAAGATAGGATTTGCCCCTCTGATCAGGAGAGATATACTCTGGGCCCCTCGTGTGATCCGGCCAAGATAAGCATGGCCATGCGATTAGGATTGTGGGATAATCCAATTTGTGGTCGGCATCACTGGAACGAGAAAGATGTCAGGCTAGCACAAGGATGACAGACTCGCCTTGAGCCCGACAACATATATCGTGTGGCAAAGGGAACAGAAGTGTGATGTACAGGTTCGTCTAACCAGCTTCATTGTCTACTTGGTGGTCAGCACGCCTTGCTAGAGGCCGCTACCAACTGAGCAGGTCGGAAGTGATCCGACTTGCGACCAAGCGACTTGAACCTAAGGGTCGCACACTTAAGAAAAGGAACCTGTGAGGTTGGATCTGACTCCACGAGTCACATGTGATCCTACTCGGACTCGGATCTAGGCCGAACAGACTTTGGGCTTTAGGATCCGTGCGAGGCCCAAGTGTTGAGACCACGACGGATGCCTATATAAGTGGAGGTGCAGCACACTCATTTGGTTGATCGCTTCCGCGTTGTCATTAGGGTTTGCATGTATTGCGAATAGCCACCTCCACTCGTCGTTGACTGTGTGATCGAACCTAGCAGTCTGCCGCACGGTGTTCCTCCTACACGCGTGGACACCGTTAGAGGCGGTGCACCTGCGCCGCTCCGGCGAACTTATATGTGGTATCTCACGACCGGTTGTTCGAGGGAGATCGGATGAGGAGGAGACGACTCTGGACGCGCTGCCCAACTCTACTTCCGCTGCACGGCACTGCGCGTCCAGTGGTAACGATCAATGATCCATTCTCATAGTATGTTCTTGGTTGTTCTGCGGGTAGGAATTTTTAATTTGCAGTCGATGCACCCTACCTTAGAACCCAACATATCAATCATAAGAGAGATAAAGCCCATGAAAACCATATCGATAATATAGGGAAGATCCACAATAAGATGTAATGGGTAATTCAAATAGTGTTAATCTCTAGATGAGATTGAGTAGAGTTACAATTGTTCTCCCAAATTGGAATTCCTCTTACAATAGTGAAAGGGGTCATGATGATGATGGAGATGAAAGGGCCAAAACTAAGAAGAGCTTCGATGGTTCCTCTGATCCTCTCTTCTGCTATTCTGGATGGTGTGGCGGCGGCTAGGGTTCTCTTCTCTTGTGACCCCTTCACGGAAGTGGCTTGTATAGATGTGGTGGAGCTGATGGCAGTACATACGACCGCTCATATGAGCGCTTGCGGTCATATGGAATGTCGTCTTTTGCTCTGCTGCGCCTGATGACTTGGGTCTCTTCATGGAAGTTGCTCCATTTGGCTTGATTTGTAGCAATCCCAATTGGTTTCCTTTCATAATTGATATTTTCCGCCAAACATTGGGGGAAATGGATTTTCTTATCTTTCGAGGGATTAGCTTTAGAAATATACAAAGAGTAATAAAAATCTGATGAAACCAAGCAAGAATCACTAGGAAAACATCACAAATTCTTGAGCCATCAAGAAGTTGTGCTTTCGGTGTTCCGTTCGAGGGATCATCCTTGGGCAGTTCGTGCGATCGTTCATCTACAGTTCGAGAGACTCCAAGTACGATCTACACCGTCTCGTCTACTTCCGCTACACTCTAGAGTTGGTAACGATCATGATCCAACCCATTTATGCATCTTCATATTGCCCGTGGGTGTTTGTACGGCGAAATTATTGTTTTCCACCACGTTTCCAAAACACGGGGCTGGTGCGATTCTTTTGTGCAATGTTGTATGCCGGCTAGTCTTGATAATCTTTTGGTAATATGAAAAAATGTTAGATTTATTTGCTATCTCATTTTGATGATAGTATGCGAAATCATCATTATAAGAAAAAAAAATGGACATGACGGACCAAATGGTCGCCCCGTTGAGTGCATTGACTAGGGAAGGGGGGACATGGGCTGGTCGCCCGCCTGGCCACCCAAACGTACTAGAAGCGCACATATTTTGTGTTCTTTTGGGTTGACCACTTGAGTTGCCCTAATGCTGCCACCAAAACCACTTGTGGTCAACCACTGTTGCTAGAGCTAATCTACAGTTATGCACAACCATGATCGCCCCATCTATTGGCTAGAGCCAAAACGAGCCTACCATGCCACTTTGCATCATTTGTGCCGCCACCTGCTCCATGCGCCTCTGCACCATCCTGCCATCAGCGACATACCGCGAACTCCCACCACAGACGAGGAGAACGCTAAGGTCCTCAGAGCGAATAGATTGGGCATGACTCGATTTGGACCACCGATGTCGAGCTACCATGGTTGCAAGCCCCGCGAGGCACAACAATTCAAGCCATGCCACGCCACGCCACTCGCTGACGCGATATCCCCAATATGTAAGCGCATCTACCAAAGCGAACGACCCTGCTACCACTAGGTCCGTGCGAGCTTTGCGAGTTGGAGGCTATCTGCCGTGCTGCAGTCAAGGGGAGAAGGTCTTTTACGCTTTAAAATCTTGTTCTAAAGTGAGCGAAAGAAAAGAACGGAAATATATTTGAAGGCCTTTTGAGTCTTACTATTTTTTTACAACTACAGTGATTTGTACACAACTAAATTTGTGCCTCGAGGTGCAAAGCACGTGCGGTTGACTAGTACTCTCTCCGTTTCTATATATTTGTTTTTCTAGACATTTCAAGTGATTACATACGGAGCAAAATGAGTGAATCTACACTCTAAAATATGTTTATATATATCCGTATATGATAGTCTATTTGGAATTTTTAAAAAGATAAATATTTAAAAACGGACGGAGTAGTAAATTTGAGTAAATGGATGACTTCGTATACCCATGCCGTCTTCGATCTCCCTGCACGCCTTGTTGCTGTGATGCGACGACATGGTTGCTCCCTTCGCACGCTGGCAGCAATGGCTTGGGACGTCGGCCTGCTGGTCTCGGGTCTAATCACGTGTATGACCGGGAAGAATTTGACGAGACTTCTCCATCCACGTGCTCTCTTCAGAGTCAGGGCCATCAGCGATCTCAACGCCGCATACAGCACGCGAGTTTATATATAGAGAAAATATCAGCACGTTTATTTGGTACGTATGTATATATTTTTCTCTATGAACACGATCAAATATTACAAATATGTTTTTCGGGTGAAATATTACAAATATTGACTTTTGAAAAAAAAAGCACTATATTTCACAATGGAGGAAGTATAATCCATATTTAAGAATCAGTATGAAAATATATTAAAACAGTAAATTGCACATGGTGGAAGCAATAATTATTTGAAACTTTCAAAATTAACACAAAAATAAAGAGATAAAACATTTAGGTCCTTCGGTATTTTTCGGAAAAACACCAAGCTTTATAAATTTGTAATAACAAGTACATCATTTATGAGGAGGGATACAATATTCACTTAAGGACTCCTCAAACCAGTCATTAGTCAAAGAAAATCTAGCAAACCTAGTAAGCTCATGAGCAACCATATTTGCTACCCTAGTACAATGTTTGAAACCAACGTGAAAAATATTGCAGGCCATATAATAACAATCATCAATAACTACCACCGCCATTCCCGCAGAGCATCCTCTATTTTTCAATGACCTCCAAATTATCAGATTTAATAACGATAAGATTGCATGTAACAATTCACACCAAATCGTGTGAAAAAACTGTTGCCTGCCCTATAGAATAAAGTAAACTTATCTTTCTATTTATTGAATAAAAATAAGACAAACATATCATAGGACACCAAACATTCATTTTGCATGTAACAATTCACACCAAATTGTCCAAAAAAGTAATTCCCTTACTATTTCATTTGATTTCATTCTACAATGGTATAGCCATTCCAAAATGAAATTTCATATAAGATTCCAAGTCGCTAAAAAGGAACTAAATTCGTGCTAAAAAGAGGATTTCAAGCATGGTACAACTATGTCAAAAGGGGAAAGTAAAACCATAAGCAACTCTATTGTCAAAATTGAGAATACTTGGACAATTGAAGAAAGAAAAGTGTATAAAAAGGCATATCCTATAGAAGAAAATAAATAGATATTAAAAAAATGAATTTATGGCATTTATGGAAGCGCGTGTTTATAAAAATATATAATATTTGGATAAATAACAAGTATGCATTACACTTTTATTGAAATTATGCAACATTCATAACTAAATCAACATGTCATAAGTTTGCTATTTAGGTGGTGGAAAGATCTCACATACAACACATTTTTGTCGAGATATTCTTGTTGGATCACCAAAGACATATAAGAGGGATTAAATTTAGTCCTAGTATAACTATGTCAAAAGAAAAGAAAATCGATTGAACTATGGAGGTCCTCCTTTGTTGAAACTGGGCACATTTAGACTTTTTTGGGAAAAGATAGCCTATTATATATAAAAAAGTAAACATATATTTCTATTTCTAGAACAAAATTAAAACAAACATATCATAGGACATCAAACCAATCTTTTTTAACATAGTACAATCGAAGTCGCTCACATACACGAGCATACACTCACCCCTATGAACACACACACGCACGCACACCTTACCCCTATGAGCACCATCGGACTGAGCCGGTACATCATCATTCATTTTGAGATTAACGAAATCGCCATGAACTCCTTCGTAGTCGACGGGAACGTCTCCTAGCTACCACTTAATGCACATCACCAAAAGCCCTGAAATAAATTCAGGAAAATGCGAGAACCAATGTCAAGTTTAGGACGTGAACTCTGGTGGGTTGGGGATACCACAGTCCTTCTAACCATCCAACCACAGGTTGGTTTGCTCAAACCATTCATTTTGGATGTAACAATTCACACCAAATTGCTTGAAAAAATAATTCCCTTAATATTTCATCTGATATCATCCTATAATGGTGCAACCATTCCAAAATGAAATTTCATATAAGATTCCAACTCTCCTCCATTTGCATACACATTTTTTGCGAGGAAGTTCTATATGCATTAGTAAATACTAAATATTTTTCTTGGAGATTTTGGCTATCCATTGACATCATTATGTGCATTTTACTTGGATACTTAGGAAAATGGTTGACATTATTATGTGCAAATCAAGACATGACAAACAAGGGAATATGAGGAAGAAGAAAAAATATGCCCTGGATGGTGTATCACATTCTACAAAATGCTTAACATTTCACTTTTACTACCATTGCCGCCCAGTGCAAAAGTTTTCCCTCTTGGCTTCTGTAGATAAAAGAAGGTCGTGCGACACATGGGGGTGGGGTGGGGGGGTGATGTCCATCCTCTGCCCGATGATTAGAACCAATATGTTTACTGTCTCCCATCACCCGACATGGACAAGCTAGGAGGGGTTCCTTTGTTTTGCCTTTAGCTATTTTTATTCTCATGCCTTTTTCTTGCAATCCAAAAGTCTTGGATTCATATGGATAGTCGTTCTAGAACGCGTCCATTGTTCCCCTTTTATCCAAGTTGACCTTGTGTTTATGACACAAAATCAGGGAACATAGTTTTAAAACATTTTCATGTCTGAGATAAGAAGCAACAAAAACTATTCCAATTAATATCAACAAATGACATTTTAGGCGAAACATATTTTAGTTATTTTGTGCTATTTCAAGAAACTTTGCATGACAGAAATGTATGAAGCAAGTATTCATAATGAAACCAACAACACACAAAATAGATATCCAGATGATAAAAAGATCAAATATATGTTACGTGTTTGTGGAATTTATTTCTTTGGATCGCCAAACTCATATACTAGGAATTGAATTCTTCCTAAAAATAAATTAAATTATCCTAAAAAGGAACTAAATTCAAGCATGTTACAACTATGATGAAAGGGGAAAGTAGAGCCATGAAGCAGTTCTATTGTACAAATTGAGAATACTTAGAATTTTGAAGTAAGAAAAGTGTATAGAACAGCATGTACTATAGAAGAAAGTAAATAGATAATGTATTAAAAAATATCAATTAATGACATTTATGGTAGCGCATATTTACAAAAATATTGAATATTTGAACAAATAACAAGTATGCCTTGCACTTTTATTGAAATTATGCATTCATAACCAAAATTAACATGTCATAAGTTTGCTATTTAGGTGGTGGAAGGATCTCACATACAACACATTTTTGTCGAGATATTCTTGTTGGATCACCACAGACATATAAGAGGAATTAAATTTAGTCCTAGTATAACTATGTCAAAAGAAAAGAAAATCGGTTGAATTATGGAGGGGCTCCTTAGTTGAAACTAAGAACACTTAGACATTTTTTTGGAAAAAGTAGCCTATTACATATAATAAAGTAAACATATCCTCCTATTTCTAGAACAAAAATAAAACAAACATACCATAGGACATCAAACCATTCATTTTGCATGTAACAATTCACGTCAAATTGCTTGAAAAATAATTCCCTTAATATTTCAACTAATTTCATCCTACAATGGTACAACCATTCCAAAATACAATTTCATAGAAGATTCCAAGTCACTCCATTTGCATACACATTTTTCGAGGAATTTCTATATGCATTAGTAAATACTAACTATTTTTCTTGGAGATTTTGGCAATCCAGTGATATCATTATGTGCAATTTACTTGGAGATTTAGGAAAATGGTTAACGTTATTGTGTGCAAATGAAGAGATGCCAAACAAGGGGAAATGAGGAAGAAAAAACATGCCCTGGTATGGTGTATCACATTCTACAAAATTCTTAATGTTTCATTGTTACCACCATTGCTGCCCAGTTTTCCCTTTTGGCTTCTATAGATAAAAGAAGGTCGTGCAACACATGGGGGGATCTCCATCCTTCGTCCGATCATTAGAACCAATATGTTTTTTATCCCCTCATCCGGCATGGACAAGTTAGGAGGGGTCCCTTTGTTTCACCTTTAACGATTTTTGTTCTTACCCCTCTTTCTTATAGTAAAAAGGTGTTGGATTCATATGGATTGTCATTCTAGAACACGTTTATTATTCCCCTTTTATCCAAGTTGACCTTGTGTTTATGTCACAAAATTAGGGTAACGTAGTTTTGAAACATTTTCATGTGTAAGATAAGAAGCAACACAAAAACTCTTCCAATTAATATCAACAAATGACATTTTAGGCGAAACATATTTTGGTTATTTTGTGCTATTTCAAGAAACTTCGCATGACTGACGCATGAAGCAAGTATACATAATGAAACCAACGACACACAAAATAGATATCGAGAGGACAGAAAGATCAAATATACATCACGTGTTTGTGGAGTTTACTTCTTTGTATCACAAAAGGCATATACAAGGAATTGAATTCGTCTAAAAAGGGAATAAAGTCCATGCTAAAAAGAGGAATTAAATTCAAGCAAGGTACAACTATGTCGAAAGGGGAAAGTAGAACCATGAAGCAACTCTATTGTCAAGATTGAGAATACTTGGAGTTTTGAAGAAAGAAAAGTGTATGAAAAAACTTATCCTATAGAAGAAATGCGATATTGAAAAAAATAATTAATGGCATTTATGGTTGCGCCTATTTACAAGTATAGAGTATTTGGATAAATAACAAGTATGCATTACACTTTTATTAAAATTATGCATTCATAACTAAATCAAAATGTCATAAGTTTGCTATTCAGGTAGTGGAAAGATCCCACATACAACACATTTTTGTCGAGGGGAAGATATCAGGTGGTACTGGGCGTTAGGTGATACCGTGTTACGAGCTTCTAGGGGCCATTGGATCTCCGATACGACGAATCACGAGAGATCTTGAACATTTTGCAAAAAAGTCATTCAAGAGTCTCAAAAATTCGGGTAGGTACAATAGCTTTTGAGGAGCCGTCGGATCTAAGATACAACGGTCTAGGAGCCCATATCACGGTATCATCTAAGTGCTGGTAGCACCTTATATTTTCCCTTTTGTTGGATCACCAAAGATATATAAGAGGAATTAAATTTAGTCATAGTATAACTATGTCAAAAGAAAAGAAAATCAGTTGAACGATGGAATAGCTCAACTGGGAACACTTGGACTTTTTTTTTGAGAAAATAGCCTATCATATATAATAAAGTAAACATATCTTTCTATTAGAACAAAAATAAAATAAACATATCATAGGACATCAAACGTTCATTTTCAATGTAAACAATTCACACTAAATTGCTTGAAAAAAATTCCCTTAATATTTCATCTGATTTCATCCTACAGTGGTACGACCATTCCAATCAAATTTCATATAAGATTTCAAGTCGCTCCATTTGCATACACATTTTTTGCGAGGAATTTGTATATGCATTAGTAAATACTAACTATTTTTCTTGGAGATGTTGGCAATCCATTGACATCATTATGTGCAATTCACTTGGAGATTTAGGCAAATGGTTGACGTTATTATGTGCAAATCAAGAGATGACAAATAAGGAAAATGAGGAAGAAAATTCCTTGGTAGAGTGTATCACATTCTACAAAATGCTTAATGTTTCACCGTTACCATCATTGTTGCCCGGTGCAAAAGTTCTCCCTGTTGGCTTCTATAGATAAAAGAAGGCCATGTAACAAATAGGGGGGGGGGGGGGGCTCTCTGTATAGCACGGATACGTTTTCTGTCCCCCCCTCATCCGACATGGACAAGCTCGGAGAGGTCCCTTTGTTTCACCTTTAACAGTTTTATTCTTACGCCTTTTTCTCACAATCCAAAAGTCTTGGATTCATATGGATTGTCGTTCTAGAACATCTCCATTGTTCCCCTTTTATCCAAGTTGACCTTGTGTTTGTGTCACAAAATTAGGGTTACGTAGCTTTAAATATATTCGTGTTTGAGATAAGAAGCAACACAAAAACTATTCTAATTAATGTTACCAAATGGCATTTTTGGTGAAACGTATTTGGGAAAATAGTTTGTGCTATTTCAAGAAACTTCGCATGACAGACACGTATGAAGCAAGTATTCATAACTAAACCAACATGCCACAAAATAGGTATCCATATGGCAAAAGATCTGATATCCGTCACGTTTTTGTAGAGTTTATTTATTTGGATTGCCAAAGGCATATATGAGGAATTGAATTCTCCTAAAAAGAAAATAAATTCATGCTAAAAAGAGGAACTAAATTCAAGCATGGTACAACTATGTCAAAAGGGAAAAGTAGAGCATTGAACCAGCTCTCTAGTCGAAATCGAGGATACTTGGATTTCGAAAGAAAGAAAAGTGCATAAAAAAGCATCTCCTATAGGAATCAATAAATAAACGTTTCTCTATGATAGCAACAAACAGTTTTTCACATGCAACACTTCACACCAAATTCCCTGCAAAGAAATTATTCCCATAATATTTTGTTTGATCTCATCCTACCATACAGCCATTCCAAAATTAAATCTCATACAAGATTCCAAATCGCTCCATCTGCATGCGCCTTTTCTTTCAGATAACTTTTATGCATTGGTAATTGATTTAGACAAATGCTTGACCTTATCACTAGCAAATCGAGAGGAGACGAACACGAAAAAAATGGCAAGAAAAGAAACCATGCTCTGGCACGGTCGCATCACGTTTTCTTTTCTTCTTATAAAAGCGTTCCACGCTTCGCCGTTACCACCATCGCCTGCCCTTTGCCCACCCGGTGCCGAAGTTTCCCCTCTTTGCTTCTACAGATAAGAGAAGGCCTCGCAGCCCACGGGCGGCCATCTCCATCCTCTCCGCCCACTCCACCCCGCACTGAAAAAACCCCGAGAGCCATGGCAGCGTTCCACCCCCTGGTCGCCTCGCGCGTCCGCCTCGCCACCCCGCTCCTCCCCGCCGCCGCGCCCGCCGCCGCCGCGGCCGGGGTCTCCTTCCACCGCCGCCGCTTCTCCGCCATCGTCGCCGCGGCGACCGCCCCCGCGGCCACCGGGTTCGACTTCAACTCCTACATGGGGGAGCGGGCGGTGGCCGTGAACAGCGCCCTGGACGCCGCCGTCCCGGCCGGCGAGCCCCCCGCGGCGCTCCACGACGCGATGCGCTACGCGCTGCTGGCCGGGGGCAAGCGCGTGCGCCCGGCCCTCTGCCTGGCCGCCTGCGTCGTGTCCGGCGGCCGCGAGGCCTGGGCGATGGCCCCCGCCGCCGCGGTCGAGATGGTGCACACCATGTCGCTCGTGCACGACGACCTCCCCTGCATGGACGACGACGACCTCCGCCGCGGCAAGGCCACCTGCCACGTCGTGTACGGCGAGCCCATCGCCGTGCTCGCCGGCGACGCCCTGCTCGCGCTCGCCTTCGAGCACATGGCCAGCGTCGACTCCTACCCCCCGGACGTCGACCCCGCCAAGCACACCGCCCGCGTCGTCCGCGCCATTGGTGAGCTCGCGCGCTGCATCGGATCAGAGGGCCTCGTCGCCGGCCAGGTCAGCAGATTCTATTCGATTTCGTCACTGAAAAAAGTACAGTTTGGGAATCTGCTAATTCTGTGAATCGATGCCTTTCTAAGAATTATGATTTGCATAGGTATCTCCGTACAGTTAGATTACAAATTGAAACGATCCTCAACATAGATTGTGCCACATAACTTGTCACATTACTGAAAAATGGGCGTCAACTTTTTATCAGGTTGTTGATCTGGAGATGACTGGCTCAACCGAGACTGTACCACTTGACCGCCTTGAGTACATCCATCTGCACAAGACTGCTGCCTTGCTTGAGGCCTCAGTGGTTATTGGAGCAATCATCGGGGGTGGCTCGGAAGAGCAGATTGAGCGGTTGCGCAAGTACGCGAGATCAATTGGGTTGCTGTTCCAGGTGGTTGATGACATTCTTGATGTGACCAAGTCATCAGAGGAGCTAGGGAAGACAGCTGGGAAGGACTTGGCGAGTGACAAGACGACATACCCAAAGTTACTAGGGTTGGAGAAGTCACGGGAATTTGCGGAGAAGTTGCTTTCTGATGCAAAGGAGCAACTTGCTGATTTTGATGAAGAGAAGGCAGCACCGCTATTGTACTTGGCCAATTATATTGCCTATCGGCAGAACTAAGGTGATGGTTATTCTGTTGTTTGTTGTTGATCTGTAACTTTGTAAGAACATCAAGTCTGGGATTTGAGGAATATCTGAATTCTTCCCCTCATATATACTAGTTTAGTTTTCTACCATTGTGTCATGAGAATATTTAGGTGACAAAAGCCACATGAGTTAGGTGGCAAATACCAATGTCCCATTGAGATAGCCAAGACTTTATAATGGGAATCAGCCTTTATGTCCTATACTGTCTGGATGATAATAAATCAATTGATTTCGAAAGAATAACATTTTATTTCTCTATTTCTTTCTTTCCACGACAATTGCATGCATCACATTATTGCTATGCTCCTTGCTAGCCAGAATGTTCAACGAGAAAGAGCATATCAAAGTCATGGTTTTCTATCTGAGGTACTTCCTCTGTTCGAAATTATAGTGCATACAGTTTTTTTTTCAAAAGTCAAGCATTCTAAAGTTTGACCAGGTTTCTTTACATCTACAACAGCAAATAAATACAGTATCATTATATTATTTTTAATTGTATTTGTTTGATATTATTGATGTTGATATTTGCCTGTATACACTTGGTCAAACTTTACGAAATTTGACTTTGAAATGTCTAATTGCAGTTAGGTTTTATTAGTTCTGTAGAAGAATCTAGACAAAGGGAAGTATATGTCAGCATGCTGTGCTCTCTGTTCACAGAAAAACCATGGATAACATCAGATGTATGCGCGTAGCCTGTCACTTTAATGATGGAATTTAAATTTAGAGTATGATGTATCTGTTCATGACATGTGGAGCTTTCTTGAGGGTGAAACTTCAGTGAAAGTTCAGTTTTTGATATAAGTATTCGGATTTGACTCCATGATAGTGGTGGAAAACTGGAACATGAGGATCCTGCAGTTGCCATTCAGTTTGGCATATTTTCACACTCCCAACACTGTACTATGCAAGTTATGTGATGTGATCATATGCCATCCCTAACAATCCATCACTTTGAATATGAGTTTTTTTTCGGTACTCTATATTTGCCAACTATAACACATGCAGTGCTACAACAATTATAAGCAACTTTTAGGCTGATAGTGGCATGCAGTAGCAGGCGTTCAACCTGCACACAGTATCAATGATCATATCTTGAATGTGAATATGTCAAAAATCAAGAGCATATTGTTGTCCCACATGTCCTAGTCAACTACTATCATGGATGGATGCTTGCTGCAGTGTTTTGATTCAGCACCGCAGTTTCTGGTCATGTCTATTTCACTAGTGTACTGCACAATTGATTTGTTTTGTGCTTGTATATCAGGTTGCTTTTACCTTGCCTGCCACTGTAAAGCTTTCTTCACTGGAAGAGTTAGCCTGCATTTCTGTGGCTAAACATGTCGATTGTCAATCATTTCTTTTAAAATGATCAATGTTTCCAGTTGCATAAGATTTGTCATACAGGGGACATTGGTATCTAACCATCAAAAAAATCCCTGATTGCAGTTAGGTTTTATTAGCTCGATAGAAGAATCTAAACAAAGGGTTAATATGTGTGAGCATGTTTTGCTCTCTGATATGGAATAACATCAGATGTATGCTGGTAGTAAGTCACTTCATTCTTTATCTGGTAAATCTTAGTCTGCCTATTATTTCTGCTAAACCACTGTACTGATGGAAGTTCAGTATAGATTGATGTATCTGTTCACGATATCCCCATTCTGCCGTACATTGCTGGATTGCATAAGCATGTTATCTGGCTTCCTGATTGTAACCCATGACTACTAATGTTAATGCATAAAACTTCCCCTGTGTCCATTTCTGTGAATGCACACTCTGGTTGTTTTCTGCTCATGTCTGTTTCAGCACTAATCAGATCGATTTTACTTTGCACGTTATTATAATGTTTCTTGACTGAGTTTAACATGAGGATCCTGCGGGCGGCGGTTGTCATTTTGAATTTGGCATGTTTTCACACTCCGCTGTCTTGATCCCTGCTACTTACTTTGAATTACGTTATATTCCTGGCTTCACAACTGAACTGCACATGGGTGAATATCGCGTGGTTGGGATTTTCTTGTTTAGAATCTTGTTTGCTGTTGACTTCGAGGCTGTCGAGCATGTGGCATCTCCAATCCTGCATCAAGGCCAGGATCGGATCATCACCGTATCTTTTCCTCAGAAATACTATACTGCATGCCAGGTTGGGGTCAGGTCCATAGACCAAGTGGCATCAAGTTAACATGCTGTTTAGTTGGCTAACCCCAAGGGAGCAGCAACAAGTTCCTATCTTAATTGGCTTTGGCTAGGCTCTGGAACCCCATGTACTGACAAGGACAGAGACATTTTCGCGGCTGCCACCATGGTTCACATCGGAGACGGTTGCAGCGCGAGCTTCTGGAACTCCTCTTGGCTGGATGGGATCAGGCCGAAAGACATTGCACCCGCTCTCTACGGCATCTCTAAGAAAAAGATGTGCACAGTCCAAAAGGCACTCCTGAACAATTTTTGGGTCAGCCAAATAAACACCCAACATGGCCTATCCTTGGGGCACATCCAGGAGTTCGCCCTCCTTTGGGAAAGGGTGTCTGGGATCAACCTTGTTGCGGGAGTCCGTGATACTATCCTATGGAAGCTCACTACAAGTGGCGATTATTCTGCTTCTTCGGCCTACATGGCGCAGTTCGAGGGCCATCTCAGGAGCAACATGAACATGTCCGTTTGGAAAGCTTGGGCTCCTCCCAAGTGCAAGTTTTTTGCTTGGCTCGTCATCCAGAATCGTGTTTGGACAGCGGATAGGCTGCAGCATCGGGGCTGGCCCAATTATGGGCTTTGCCCTTTATGCAAGCAAGTTATTGAATCTGCACCCCATCTTCTATTCCAATGCATATTTTCCCATCGCGTTTGGGCTAATGTGGCTTCATGGATTGGCGTAAAACAATGCTATCACTGCAGGCTGGCGTAACAAAATTTCCGTAAAGGAATGGTGGTTCAAGACTATCCTAGATAGGGGGCCCCCGAGGAAGGCTCTGGCCTACATGCTCATGCTTGTTTCCTGGGAACTCTAGAATGAGCGCAATGCAAGAGTTTTTAGGAATGTCGCTACCACGGTGACCATGGTCACTGCTAGGATAAAGGAGGAGGCTCCTATTTGGGCGATTGCAGGCGCTAGACACCTGTGTAATGTAATGCCGCGAGAGTAGACTCCTTTCCCCCGCCTTGCAGGTACCTGTTAAAACTTCTCTCTTAATCAATGAAAATGGCAAATATTTTGCCTTGTTTCAAAAAAAAAATTGAGGTCAGTAACCAAGCTATCTCTAGCATTTCACTTCTCACTTCTTCTTCGGTACAACCCCCTAAACACATCAACAGTGAAGATATGTTTATACCTCTTCATAATAAAGGGTAGGATAGTCTTTTTTTTTGTTGATGATGATCTTTTTTTTCGTCAGCATGTATATGGCACCCAACCCCCGTTGGATTGGGCTGGGCCCAATGGTGATCGCTGTAGTAAGCGCAGTCTTTTTTTGTTGTTGATGATGATCTTTTTTTTCGTCAGCATGTATACGGCACCCAACCCCCGTTGGACTGGGCTGGGCCCAATGGTGATGGCTGTAGTAAGCGCGGTCTTTTTTTGTTGTTGATGATGATCTTTTTTTTTTCGTCAGCATGTATACGGCACCCAACCCCCGTTGGACTGGGCTGGGCCCAATGGTGATGGCTGTAGTAAGCGCGCCCCTTCACGGGATGTAAAAATTGAAAAGAAAATCAAATCAAGTGATACCAGGATTTGAACCACAGACCTCTTGCACCAGGCCTGAGTGGCTCACCAGTTGACCCGACTATGACTGTGTAAAGCAATGACGTGAAATCTTAGAAATTAACACCAAGGAGCGCGCCTCTTCGCGGGCTGTGAAAAATCACCCCAAAAAAACCAGCTAGCAATCTAACCACGGATCTCTTGCGACAACCGTGAGTGGTATACCAGTTAAGCTGGCTAATGTTTGTGCAAAACGAGGAGTGCACATACTTAAGAACTAACACTAATGCATAATTTAGGTACCTTTTCAAAAAATTCAAACATTTTTTGGAAATTCTGAATAAAATTTTACAAATCAAATAATGATTTAAAATCCAACAGTTTTCAAAAAATTTAGTTTTTTTAGAAGCATGACATATTTAGAAAATTTGAACAACATTTTTTAAAAGCATGAACATTTCAAGAAAAAGATATATGTTAGTTCAAAATATGAAGTATATTCTTTTGAATAACATTTTCAATAATTTTAAAGAGATATGAGGAGCATGCAAACTTAAGAAGTAACTTTCTGAACAATTTTATGAACACAACTTGAACACTTGCTTTCTTTGTAGCTTATTATGTGACAAATGTAACTTCATGAAGTTTTAGGCCGGTTTTTCATGTTTTTTTAAAACGGGCTTTATTCTAGTTTGTTTTCCTTTTTTATTTTATTTGTCCTTTGTTTTCCTTTTTGTTTTTTCCTGTTATTTCAAATGTGTGAAACTTTTAAAATAAAAAAATCATGAATTTGTTCTCAAAATTTTCAATCCTTTTCAATTTCTCGAGCTTATTTTTCCAACTTTTTTGGTGAACTTTTTTGGAAAATTTTCAACATGAATATTTTTTCAGCATTGATGAACTTATTTCAAATCCACAATAGCTTAGCTGGTTTAGCTCTCACGTGGGGAACAAAGCATGCATTGGGCCATTTATATCCTGCATGGTTGGACACACGCGTGTGATTGAGCCTTTGGTGTTGGGTGACACGCGAGAGGGGGCCTCGTACTGGATGCCTGGATTTCAGTTTTTTCTTTCGGTTATACGGTTTAATACCGAATCTGATTTGAACTCGGTTATTAAAAAGAAACAAAAATGTTTTTTTGGACATTCTTGAAATGAACCCAACATTTGCAAGCAGGTGGCCATGCCCATGATAGGCATCCATGTCAGGTTTGAATGATTTCTGACACCGTATGCAAGTCGCGACACCTCCGGCCATTTATCGGCATTTTTTGACCGAGAAAACTCTAGAAAAGGCAAACTTGTCGAAACCCAGGCAACTTGGACCGGTGCCTTGAATTGGTCATAAAAGGCCATGAAAAAACTGGGGCCAATTAAAGGATGTTGACAAGCAACGTGCTCTTAGACGGACCTTTCTGGCCTACCTGGACACTCTTCGTTGAACATGGTCTATTCGGACATTCTTGAAATGACCCCAATTTTCCAAGCAGGTGGGCATGCCCAAGGTAGGCATACATGCCAGGTTTGAACAATTTTCCATGCAGGTTGCGACACGTCCAATCATTTATCGATCTTTTTTGATCAAGAAAACACCAGAAAATGAAAAACTTTTCGAAAATCATAGAAACTTGGCATGTTGCCTTGAATTGATCATACAAGCCATGAAGAAAATTGGGGCCATTTCAAGACGTTCAGAAAAAACGTGCGCATGGCTTATCCAGACACCCTCCATTGAGCATTGTGTTTTTTGGGACATTCTTGTAATGATCCCAACTTTTGCTAGCAGGTGGGCATGCCCATGGTTCGCATCCATGCTAGGTTTGAAGGGAAAAAGTATTTAAAAATCATAATTAAAAATAGTTACTTAAAATTGTCATATTGGTGAATTATTTTCTGTTTTTGCGAGCGTCAATGAGCCAGCCAGTCGGCCGGCCTCCTGCGTGTGTTGCCATCTATTTGATGCTACTCCCGAACCATATGGAATTTCCTAATTGACACTCGTCGCATGAAGTTATCAACCAAATGGATAGAATGAGTGAAGCAAATAACTTTTGGTCTCGCCTACTGAGCATCCTTAGTGACCACCGAACCTTCAATATTTCAAATATTTTTAAAACCAATTTTCAAAATTTCAAAGTATTCATATTTATTAGTCAATGTTCAAAAAAATAAAAAAATGTTCATAACTTCAAAAAAATTGTACATGTCTTCAAATTTTGTTTGTCATTTCTCAAAAAAATAATCAAGAATTTCAGAAAAAGTTTGTGTTTCCAAAAAATTGTTCAAAATTTGTTTATTCAAAAAATTCACAACTGTTAGAGAAATGATTGGGATTCCAAAAAATGTTCATGTATTATAATTTGTTTGGAATTCAATCAATGTTCCCGTTTTCATATTCTTTTCAAAAATTTCTAAAAAATGATGGTCTTATGCTTCTGTTACAAAAATGTTTGTTGTTTTTCCATTTCTTTTCTGGAGTTGCAAAAAACGTTCACGTTCCAACAGTTGTTTGTGTTTCCATAGAAATTTGGAATTATAAAAATGTTCTGTTTTAAAAATATATTCGCGTTTCAAAGCTGTTCATGGTTCTAAAAATGTTTCAGTTTATTATATATTTGTTCAAAAATCTGAAAAGTGATTGGGATTCACAAAAAAATCACGTTTTTTTAGAACGAAGACGTTGGGCGCGTCCGGCTTTAAATTAATAAAGCCCACAACTAGGTAGTGTAACTGACAGGGTCTGAGATTACAAACACGAGCACGGAGGCTCCGGCCAAATGGTAGCGCAAAGTCTGAAGAGTTATCGGGCAGGCCAAAAGCAGCACTGAGCAAGCATAGATGATTACATGGCTCGCAGCCTGAGCTTAGAGCACGCAGGCTCGCTCGTGCGCCGTCCAAAAGGGCCACTTCAAGTCGAAGAAGAGGCGGGTGGCTCCCTAGCCATCAGGTAGACTTGGCGAAGACGTTCTTGTGCATGTTGGAGTTTATCAGCATCCTTGCGCCTCACCAACGGACTCCACTGCTGCAGGAAAAGGTTGCATTTGTAGATGATATTAGCAGAGTGTGATGGGAAGATTCCCTCGATCGCTAGTTTGTTCCTCGTGAGCCAGAGGGCCCAGGCCAGCGCGCCCACACAACTCCAAAGTATGCGTTTGTTGCCCCCTTGAACCGAGTCTATAATGGCCACGAGGTCGGCGGTCGAGCTCGGGTTCCATGTGGTGTTGGCTGCGGTGCGAACCGCAGCCCAAGCAAAGCGCGCTAACGGACAACGAAAGAACACATGGTTCGCGTCTTCCGGGACGTTGCAAATTGCACAAAGGCCGGACGACGGGCCATTGCGTTTGGCAACATTAGCCGAGGTAGGCAATCTGTTGCGAAACAGTTGCCAAAAAAACACCTTAATTTTAAGTGGGAGTCGCGCGTTCCATAAGCCTTTCGGCACTAGGGAGGACTGGCCCTGACAAAGTTTCCGGTACAACGACTTGATGGAAAACTTGCCGGATGGGGTGAGATACCAAGTTACTGTGTCCTCGTGCGGGGAAAGCGCGACCGGCGTGATTAGATCAAGCATAACCGTGAGGTGAGCTTGCTCTGTTCCCGTTAGTTCCCGTTTGAAGAAGATCGCGGGAGGGGAGGAGGCAAGTGCCATGGCAACCTGCTGCTCCGGGTTGAACGCCAAGCTGTACAAGTCCTGGAAGTCTTGCCATAGAGGCCGTGTTCCTACCCAATGATCTGACCAAAACCGGGCCGAACGCCCATTGCCAATGCCGAACTTGGCCCCCATAGCGAAAGCCGGCCGGACCGCTTGCAGGTCGTTCCAGAAAGGAGAGCCCCTCGCCACTCCCTCGAAAAAATTCCCGTAGGGGAAGTACTTTTCACGCAACAGGTCTACCCACAGACCCATCGCCCCCTGCGAGAGTTTCCAAATCCACTTACACATCAGCGCGATGTTGAGGATTCTAGTATTCGTGATCCCTAACCCTCCCTGGGCTTTGGGCCGGCAGACCGCGTCCCACCTCACCATGTGGTACTTGCGTTTGGGTCCCGATCCTTCCCAAAAGAAACGGGACCTGGGAGTATCCATCTTGGCATGCACCCCTTCGGCCAGCAGGAACAATCCCATGGCGAATTGCGGGAGCAAGGAGAGGCTCGCATTCGTGAGCACCAGCCTCGCGGCAGAGGACATAAACTTACCCCTCCACGGACAAACCCGCGCGCCCACCTTAGTCCAAAGCGGAGCCCACCCCTCTATCGAGATGCGCTTGGCGTCTAACGGGAGGCCCAAATATGTAAACGGAAGTTTGCCTAGTTTACAGTTCAGGAGATCCGCGATGCGACTACCTTCCTGCGTGTCCATGCACATGGGCATCACTTCACACTTGTGAAAATTGATTTTAAGACCCGACATGAGTTCGAAGCTTATAAGCAGGGCTTTAACTGTGGCCACGCTGTGGAGGTCCGGCTGAAAAAGCAGTAGCGTATCGTCCGCATATTGCAGATGTGATATCCCCCCTGGGATGAGGTGTCCCAACACCCCTTTGATGTGCCCAGCTTCCACCGCTTTCCGCAGCATTGCTGCCAGCGCATCTGCGACAAAATTAAACAAGATCGGTGACATGGGGTCACCTTGGCGTAAGCCACGTTTGTTCCTGAAGAAGTTCCCTACTTCTCCATTCACCGAGACCGCAGTTTGGCCCCCCGAGACCAATTGCATGACTCGATGCACCCATGCCGGCGAGAAGCCTCGGCTATTAAGGATTTGTCGGAGAAAATCCCAATTAACGCGGTAGTAGGCCTTCTCGAAATCTAACTTGAGAAGGATCGCAGGTTCGTGCGTGCGTTTGAGCTCGTGGAGGGTCTCCTGTAGGGCTAACGGTCCCTCCAAAATATTCCTCCTGCGGATGAATGCCGATTGCGCACGACTAATGGTTCGATGGGCGATCGACGTGAGTCGAGTAGCGCAGCCTTTGGCGCATATTTTGAAAGGTACGTTAATGAGCGCAATGGGTCTGTACTGGCGGATGTGATCCGCACCAGGTACTTTCGGGATGAGCGACAGCACACCGAAATTGAGCCGCGCTATGTCGACGAAACCTCGCATGAAACCATTACACATCTCGAAAATGGGTTCGTGCAGCAGAGGCCAGAAATGTTTGAACATTGACACTGGCCACCCGTCCGGCCCTGGGGCCGTGTCGGTTTTCATACCCTGGAGTGCTTTGTCAATGTAACACCCTCGATGCGACTATATCTCCCACGTGTCGAGGCACGACTTAGAGGCATAATCGCATTGAAGGCATATGTCGCAAGTTAGGCAATCTTCACAACATCCCATGTAACATGATAATAAAAGGAGAGATAACATAGTTGGCTTACACTCGCCACGTCAATCAAGTACATAAATAACATTACATCAACCAAACACTCATGGCCCGACTACGGCGCCAAAATAAAAGATAACCCAACATGCGACACGGTCCCGTTCACCCCCAACTGGGCACCACTACTGATCATCGGGAAAGGAAACATAGTAACGTTGAGAGTCTTCGTCGAACTCCCACTTGAGCTCATACGTGTCTTCTGGAGCGGAATCATCAGGCCCTGCATCTGGTGTAATAGTAATCTGTGAGCCACAGGGACTCCGCAATCTCGCACCCTCGCGATCAAAACTATTTAAGCTTATAGGAATGGCAAGGTAAATATAAGTGGAGCTGCAACAAGCGACTAGCAAGTATGGTGGCTAACTTATTCGCAAAAGAGAGCGAGAAGAGGAGGCAAAGCACGAGCGAGAAACTAGAGAGCAACCTGCGCAAACATTACTCCAACACCGTGTCCACTTCCCGGACTCCGCCGAGAAGAGGCCATCACGGTAACACACTCAGTTGATTCATTTTAATTGAACTAAGGTTCAAGTTATCTACAACCGGACATTAACAAATTCCCATCTGCCCATAACCGCGGGCACGGCTTTCGAAAATTCAAATCCCTGCAGGGGAGTCCCAACCTAGCCCATGACAAGCTCTCACGGTCAACGAAGGAATAGACCTCCTCCCAAGATGTTCCGATCAGACTCGGTATCTCGGTTCTTCAAGACACTTCGACAGGTTAAAACAAGACCAGCAACACCGCCCGAATGTGCCGACAAATCCCGATAGGAGCTGCACATATCTCGTTCTCATGACACACTCAAATAGGTCAAGCTACGAGTAAAACCAACCCTCAAGTTTCCCCGAGGTGGCCCCGCAGGCTGCCCGATTCGGACCAACACTCAAAGGGAGCACTGGCCCGGGGGGGGGGGGTTTAAAATAAGATGACCCTCGGGCTCCAAAAACCCAAGGGAAAAAGAGGCTAGGTGGCGAATGGTAAAACCAAGGTTGGGCATTGCTGGAAAAGTTTTAATCAAGGTGAACTATCAAGGGGTTCCCATTATAACCCAACCGTGTAAGGAATGCAAAATCCGGGAATATAACACCGATATGACAGAAACTAGGGCGGCAAGAGTGGAACAAAACACTAGGCGAGAGGCCGAGCCTTCCACCCTTTACCAAGTATATAGATGCATTAAGATAACATGGCAATATAATGATATCCCAACAAGTAATTAAATGTTCCAACAAGGAACGGCCTTCAATCTTCACCTGCAACTAGCAACGCTATAAGAAGGGCTAAGCAAAGCGGTAACATAGCCAATCAACGGTTTGCTAGGACAAGGTGGGTTAGAGGTTTGACATGGCAATATGGGAGGCTTGAAAGCAAGTGGTAGGCATCGTAGCATTGGCATAGCAAAAGAGCGAGCAAACTAGCATAGCAAAGATAGTAGTGATTTCGAGGGTATGATCATCTTGCCTGCACAGTTGTCAGAGTTGACTGGATCCTCGAAAGCAAACTCAACGGGCTCCTCGTTAGCGAACTCGTCTCCTGGCTCTACCCAAACAAGACAAACAAGCAACAAGGATACAATCAACCACGTGCAAGACCAAGCAATATGATGCAATGATGATATGCTATGCGGAATGTGATGCGGGATGCAAAATGCAAGATATGACAGGAAATGCATGAACCCGGCCTCAACTTGGAAAACCAAGTGTGCCACTAGAAAGATGAGATGAAATCGCTTGAAAACGATATAAAGAACGCCGGAATCGAAGTTACGGTTTGAAAATGGCAATCGATTCAAAAATGACACCGGTCTGCGATTTACAGCAAGTAGGCATCTAAATGCAATGAGATGAACATGCTACAACACCCAAACATGACAACAAAATACATGTCAGGGATGCACACAAGATGCTTAACAAAAGTCTAGCATTGAGCTACGGCCAAATCATCCATTAACAGGTTCAAACAAGCATGGCAAAAATGCATATGGCAAACAGATTTCAGACTTAGTGAAATTAACACTTGTCTGGAATTTCAGATCAGGTAGCCCTCTTCGGAGCCACAAAACTACATGCTACAGGACCTGAACATGGCAAAGTAAAGCATGGCATGGAGCTACTCAAAGATCTTAACAAAAGTCCCTTAGTGACCTTGAGCCAAAAGGGATCAGAAAATACAATTGCAAGCATGCGAACATAGCAAAAACATAATCAGTTTTCATACTTAGTGAAAACTGGAACATGCTGAAACATAACTCAAGTAGGCATGTTTACGAGCTCGATGCACTCACTACGGTGCAAGTCATGGCAAGAGAAGCATACACCCACCAAGAAGGCACAAAATGCAAGCTAGACATGGCAAGAACAATAGCATAGCATGCACGGATCAACTACAACATCATCGGCAAAATTGCAAACAAGTTGACAATCTGCCCAGATTCACAAAGTAACAAAAGTAGAGCTCGATTGACTCAAGCTAGGGTGCTCCATAATTGCAAACAAAGACATGGATGGATAGAGCACTGCAATATTAACAAAACTCCCTTACTGATCATCCTCAAAAGAGGCACGGATCACTAGGAAACAACAAGAACATATGGCATCATGAGATAAACAACTCTAGGACTTAGTGAAATTACTAAGTCCCTGAAAACAGACTTAGCAAGTGCACCACTTTGTAAGCTTGCACACGTCACCACACACATCACAAAAATACATGGGTTGCACCTATGCAAAGATAACAAAACCCTTAACAAAACATATGTAGAGCATCAGGGCATATCATGCACACATTAATCATGACAAAAATGACAAAAACCTAAATGGAGTAGCAGATCTGACAATTAACTCAAGTAGCCCTCTTCTAACAGCATTTCTGGCATCAAGATGAAGTCAAATGAAAATGATGCAATGGAATGAAATGATGTACTCTCTGAGATGAACATTTTGATATGCTATATGCATGAATCGGAGCTATGGTTGCAAAGTTACGGGGCCACGAACAGAGGCACTTGGATATGCAATTTCGGGAGTTAGAGAAAAAAACGACCTAGGGTTTCTAGATCTGCACGCAAACCGAGGCGGCGGCGCAAGCACTGTTCACGGCGGGGACGAGGACGACGGCCGGCGAGGGCGAGGTCGCCGGTGGCCAGGGCCGGCGGCGCAGGGGCCCGCGGTGGCCGGAGCTGGGGTCGGCCGGCGTCGCGGGGCCGGGCCGGCGTCGAGGCGGACCGCGGCGGCCGGCGTGGGGGCGGCTTGGCTGCGGCGGCGGCTGGCGGCGCGAGGCGGGAGGCGGCGGCAGCACGGCACGGTGGCGACGGCGGCTCGGTGGCGGCGGAGCGAGGAGAAGGGCGCGGGCGCGCGGCGGCGGAGGGAGTGGGCCGCGGGGGCCTGGCCCGGGCCGCGGCGGGCTTTGGCGGCGGCGGCGGCGCGATGCCACGTGGCGGGCGGTGGTTGGCGCGGGCGCGGAGCGGACGCGTCCGGCCGGGGCGGACGTGTCCGGCCAGCGCGGATCTGGGATTTAGGGTTTCGGGGAGAGGGGATCCGGGATATTTCGAGGGGGACCTATTTATAGGCATAGAGGGAGCTAGGAGAGTCCAAATGAGGTGCGGTTTTCGGCCACGCGATCGTGATCGAACGCTCTAGATGATGGAGCAGAGTTAGGTGGGTTTTGGGAAAAATTGAAGGGGTGTTGGGCTGCAACACACACGAGGCCTTTTCGGTCCCTCGGTTAACCGTTGGAGTATCAAACGAAGCCCAAATGGTACGAAACTTGACAGGCGGTCTACCGGTAGTAAACCAAGGCCGCTTGGCAAGTCTCGGTCCAATCCGGAAATGTTTAATCCCCACACACGAAAGAAAGCTAGAAATGACCACCGGAGGAGAGCGAAGCGCCGGAATGCAAAACGGACAACGGGGAAAATGCTCGAATGCAAGAGACGAACACGTATGCAAATGCAATGCACATGATGACATAATATGAGATGCATGACAATGATAAAAACACACGGAGATAAAGACCCGAACCCGAGAAAATAAATATAACTTAACACCGGAAACGGCAAGAGTTGGAGTACAAATTGGAAAAGTTACATCCGGGGTGTTATAGTCAATCTCCTCCGGAAGGAAAGCGAGCTCCAGCTCCTCGTTCTCGCTATCGAGCACCCGTTGAGAGGGAAGCCAAACATCCGCAAGCAAACACGCGTGCTGGGCCTCCTCCGTCCCCATCAGACCTATATAAAAGTCATAGATGTGACGGGAAATCTCCGATTGTTGAAGAAGGAGCCCCTGCTCCGTCTGCAACCTGAGAATCGAACATTTCCTGCGCCGGCCATTCGCGTATGCGTGGAAATACTTCGTGTTCGCATCACCCTTGAGCGTCCACTTGAGGCCTCCCCTACGCCTCTAGTATTCCTCCTCTGCACGTAGCAGAGCTTCGACTTGCCCCTCAAGGGCATACCGCCGCGCCCATTCTTGTTCAGAGAAGGGGCGCGTGTCCGCTTGACCGTCGAGAATAGCTATCTCATCCATGAGCCTTACCCTCAGGGTTTTATCGTCGCGACCCTGATTCGCGCCCCACCCCTTAAGGCTTGCACGCAAGCGGCCCCCTACCGTAGTCCAGAACTACAAAGGGCCTCGTTGCTGACCTATGAGCTGGACACATCTCTGCCATCTCTCCCTGAAGATGGTGCCGAAATTCGGTACCTCGAACCATGCGGTTTCAAAATAGAAACGCGGGCTGCGACGCACTCTATCCTCCCCCGAAGACAAGATTAGCGGCACATGGTCCGAGCCAATCCTTGTTTCAGCAAGGAGTGAGCACAGAGGGAACAAAATTTCCCAGTCCGGAGACATGAAAGCATGATCCAGCACGGATCGCACTGGGGCAAGTTGCTTGTTAGTCCAAGTATATCTTGCCCCCGATCTAGTCACTTCCCTAAGTGCCATAGATGCTATCGAATTGTTGAACATGGCCACCCTTGGCCAGTTGATGTTGTCATTGTTTTTGTCCGCCCCCAAACGGATTAGATTGAAATCTCCCCCCACCATAAGCGGGATCTGAGCAGCCGAAAAGGCCATCACCTTGGCTTCGAGTTCGCCTAGGAACTCAGCCGAACGTGAATGATCTGCAGGTCCGTAGACTTGCACGATCGCGAGCTCGCGAAGCGACACTCGCACGCGGAACTTGGCCGCGATGAAAAAGGTGCCACTCTCCCAGTGCAGCACCTCGTACGTGGCAGTGCATAGGCCAAGCAACATGCCACCGGAGTGACCGTTGGCCGGACTATGATGCCAAGCGAAACGCTCTAAGGGATCAATCGCTAAGATATCTTGATGTCTAAACTCAGACTTGATCGTTTCCTGGAGCCCTACGATATCTATCGCTTCTTTCCTAATGTACTCCCATAGTTGGGTGCATCGACCCGAGTGGCCGAAGCCACGAATATTCCATAGGAGTGCACGCATCTAAACGACACGGTTACGCAGGCGCACCCCCTGGATGTGATCGCCTTGGCCACACGTCTTGCCCTGTCGCGGCGAGGCGAGGAAGGAGCAGCAACCCCTGTTGCTGCCTCCTCGTCGGGTCGGGTCGTTAGCGCTGTCGAGGCCTCTGCCTCAAGTGCCAAACGATCCGCGTGTTGCACAGCCACCGCTGTTAGCGCCGCTTGCGCCAATTCCTTTGCGCGGATCAACGAGATAAGCTCGCTCATCTCACCTCCTCCCACTGGTTCCACCCTACTCTCCCCTAGACCTCGCTCAAATGCTCGTCCGAAAAGGAGTCAAGAATCGTAAAGCGAGGCATGGGATTACCTGAGATTTCCAGATTTTTCTGAGCTTGAAGGAGTTGGGCGCGCTGGAGCGATGGCAAGTTGCCCTTGGCGCCCCTGGCACGCGCACTGGCCTGCACGGGGGCCGCCTGCCCGTCCACCGCCTTGGAGCGCTTGGCCTTCGGGACCGGCGCTGTCATGGGCGTCTCCAGCGCGACCATAGCGGAAGCAGGTACGGCCAGCGCCATCACCGCCTGACGCGGCGTCGCCGGCGCCCCCAAACACTCCGCTGCACGCCCAGCCTCCACGGTCACCTTGCGCACCGCCACCTTCTTGATCTGCTTCGCCGCTCCAATCTTGCTGCCGCTGCGACCACCTTGGGAAGGAGAGCGCGAGGGGGAAGTCGTAAGCTTCGGGTCCACTGATGCCATAGGGGAATTGCTCGTCGGCTCCGCCAGCAGCAAAGAGTCCACCACGGCCTCCATCCGCACCGGCCAAAAAATATATTTTATGTTGGAAGTTTTTAAAAATATTCTACGTTGTTCTTATCCTTAAGGCTTCGCGCTGCTACTTAGGCAGAGATTGTTGCTAAGCGAGTTGGTTGTACCACGTTTGCCGTACTCCAGATGTCATGAGTTCGAGCTCTTGCATCGTGGTTTTATTTTTGAAGCGCTGCTATACGCTATCTTCATGGGCCGGCCCAACCTGATGGTCTCCTGTACGTATACGACTACACGCCATACATACAGAAACAGAAGTAAGTACGACTTGTGAAATGACTATATTACCCTTTATATGTTTTAGCACCGGTTGTACCGAATGCCAGTTCTATTTCTTCAGCGAGTTATCCGAGCAATCATAGTGCATTTTTGAATTAAATCTGTTTCCCAAGCTGTTTTCCTGATATTTCTCAGATTCCTTGTTCATCTCTTGCAGCGTCAGGAGCAATATCGGCGACCGATATGGCCTCAAATGCGTAGTTTCTTGCTGTGATCCTGCTGCATCTGTGCGCCACGTCCTCCTCCCTATACCTCGGTCCACCACGCCAGGCGCACGACTACCTCCGCTTTGCCGACGTCAATCGCCATTGCCAGTCCGTGCTCTCGTCGGCCGCCGAGCTGCCCTACGAAGCCAACCGTCCCTACCAAGTCAGGCGCTAGCTATCCTTCGAGAAGGGCGACTGGCATCAGGACACCGGCCATGCGCCTCTCCTGCCGTTCGACGCCGGTGACGCGCCAAAGAAGGGCGCTCGCCGGTTGCCTGAACCCCTGTCCCTCGCAACATTCATTGTCACGCATGTTGACGATGTTAGAGTTTATGTGTAATACGTTTGTAATCTCAACTAAACCCCTCTTTCTCTCTCTCTTATCTCATATCTCATCTAACCACCGAATCCTAGAGATCGCTAGGTTTCCAACTTGTACTCCAAGCTTGGCCTTGCACCCTAATCAATATAAATCCAACGCGGCTCCCTTACGAGGGAGTAGAAACGCTTCCTGACATGGTATACAGAGCCAACCTCTTCCCATCTATCTAGCAGAAAAGCTTCTCCTTCGATCACCACCACCAGATCACGATCACCACACCACCATGTCCTCCTCGGCCACCAACGCCATCAACCTTGGTGCTCCACCGGCCGAGAAACTCACCAGAACCAACTATATCCTATGGAGGACCCAGGTCATGCCGGGACTACGAGGAGCGCAAGTCACCGGCCTCCTGGATGGATCCGACGCTGCGCCACCGAAGACAGTGCAGCAGCAGCAGGCGGACAAGACCACGGCAGAGGATCCAAACCCTCTGTATGCGCAATGGGTCTTGAAGGACCAGCAGGTCCTGAGTTATCTCCTGAATTCTCTGTCAAAAGAGATTCTCACCCAAGTCACGAGTAAGGAGACAACTTTTGATCTTTGGACTGCTATCACCACTATTTTTGCCTCGCAGTCCTAATCTCGCATCACAAACTTGTGGATTGCCATCACCAACACCAAGAAGGGATCCATGTCGAGCACCTCCTACATCGCCAAGATGAAGAACCTGGCGGATGAGCTTGCCGCGGCGGGTCGCCCTGTCTCCGATCCAGAGATGGTCGACTACGTGCTTGCGGGTCTCGACAGAGACTATGACGATGTCATGGCGGCTATCGGCGCAGTTAAGTCGACGATCTCAGTTGACGATCTCTTTGCCCAGATCGCGGCGTTCGATCAGCGGGTGGAGATGCTAGGTGATGGCGTCGATGCTGGCTTCAACTCCTCAGCGAACATGGCATATAGGGGACACGGGCGCGGCTACAATAGGGGGCGTGGTCGCGGCTACAGCAGAGGTCGTGGCCGAGGCAGGCGCTCCTCCCCGAGTCCATTTGGCGGCAACGGCGGCGGCGGCGGTGGCCGCGGCCGCCCACAACAACAACGGCAGTAGCAGGTTCGTGATTATCCGGAGTGTCAGATCTGTCACAGGCACCATCCAGGGGGCGCCCGTGACTGCTGGCATAGGTATGACGAAGATGAGCGTGAGGATAAGGGTGCCAACATGGTCACCGATTCCTACGGCATTGACATGAACTGGTATGCGGACACCGGCACCACTCACCACATCACCGGAGAGCTGGACAAGCTGACCATCTGGGACAAGTATCACAGACATGATCAAGTGCACACCGCGAGTGGTTCTGGTATGCCAGTTCATCATATTGGTCATTCAATTGTTAGAACCCCTAATAAAAATCTACATCTAAACAAAATCCTTCATGTTCCTGAAGCTTCAAAAAATCTTCTATCTGTTCATCGATTTACTCGTGATAACCATGTCCTCATTGAATTTTACCCTTATTTCTTTCTTGTCAAGGACTTGGCCACGAGGAGAATACTTCTTAGGGGCAGATGTGTGGGAGGACTTTACCCACTCATATCTTCTTCATCATCGTCATCGAATAAACAAGCTTTTGCGGCTATCAAGCCTTCATCATCAAAGTGGCATAGTAGATTAGGTCATCCTTCGTCAATTATAGTTAAACGTGTTCTTAGTGAAAATAAACTTCCTCACTCCCATGAAGTTAGTATTGAGTCAATTTGTGATCCATGTCAACAAGATAAAAGTCATCAGTTACCTTATCCTGTGTCTACTAGCATCTCCACTACACTCCTACAACTTGTATTCTCAGATGTATGGGGACCAGCTCCCACTTCACTTGGTAGATACTCATATTATGTAAGCTTCATTGATGATTTTAGCAAGTTTACTTGGATCTATCTTCTTAAGAAAAGATCTGAAGTGTTTCAAGTCTTCTCCAATTTTAAAAATCTTGTTGAGAGAAAACTGAACACTAAGATTATTGCTATGCAAACTGATTGGGGGGGGGGGGTGAATACAGGAAGTTGAATTCCTTTTTTAGCAACTTGGCATTTCTCATCATGTTGCATGTCCACATGCACACCAACAGAATGGTTCTGCAGAGAGAAAACATCGTCATGTTGTAGAAGTAGGTCTTGCCCTACTTGCCAATGCATCTATGCCACTCAAATTTTGGGATGAAGCATTCCTCACTGCCACATATCTCATCAACTTTCTCCCTAGCAAAGTCATTAATTTTGAAACACCCATCACACGTCTCTTTGCCACCACTCCAGATTATAAATCTCTTCGAGTGTTTGGTTGTGCATGTTGGCCCAATCTACGACCATACAATACCCGCAAGCTTGCTTTCCGTTCAAAAAAATGTGTTTTTCTGGGGTATAGTCCTCTCCACAAAGGAGTCAAGTGTTTATATGTCACCTCTGGCAGGGTCTATATATCACGAGACATTGTTTTTGACGAATCTGTCTTTCCATTTGAGTCTCTTCATCCAAACGCCGGAGCTCGTCTAAAACAAGACATTCTTCTTCTTCCTCCTAATTGTTGGGGAACGTAGTAATTTCAAAAAATTTCCTACGCACACGCAATATCATGTGATTCATAGCAACGAGAGGGGAGAGTATGATCTACGTACCCTAGTAGATCGACAACGGAAGCGTTTTGTTGATGTAGTCGTACGTCTCCACGGCCCGACCGATCAAGCACCGAAACTACGACACCTCCGAGTTCTAGCACACGTTCAGCTCGATGACGATCCCCGGACTCCGATCCAGCAAAGTGTCGGGGAAGAGTTCCGTCAGCACGACGGCGTGGTGACGATCTTGATGTACTACTGCTGCAGGGCTTCGCCTAAGCACCGCTACAATATTATCGAGGACTATGGTGGCTGGGGGCGCCGCACACGGCTAAGAATAAGATCACGTGGATCAACTTGTGTCTTCTGGGGTGCCCCTGCCTCCGTATATAAAGGACTAAAGGGGGGGGTGCGGCCGGCCTAGGAGAGGCGCGCCAGGAGAGTCCTACTCCCTCTGGGAGTAGGATTCCCCCCCCCCCAATCCTAGTTGGAATAGGATTCGCGAAGGGGGGAAAGAGAGAGAGGGGCCGGCCCCTTCTCCTTGTCCTATTCGGACCAAGGGAGGGGAGGGGCGTGCGGCCCATGTTGGGCTGCCTCTTCTCTTTTCCACTAAGGCCCACTATGGCCCATATAGCTCCCGGGGGGGGTTCCGGTAACCTCCCGGTACTCCGGTAAAATCCCGATTTCACCCGGAACACTTCCGATATCCAAACATAGGCTTCCAATATATCAATCTTTATGTCTCGACCATTTCGAGACTCCTCGTCATGTCCGTGATCACATCCGGGACTCCGAACAAACTTTGGTACATCAAAATGCATAAACTCATAATATAACTGTCATCGTAACCTTAAGCGTGCGGACCCTACGGGTTCGAGAACAATGTAGACATGACCGAGACATGTCTCCGGTCAATAACCAATAGCGGGACCTGGATGCCCATATTGGCTCCTACATATTCTACGAAGATCTTTATCGGTCAGACCGCATAACAACATACGTTGTTCCCTTTGTCATCGGTATGTTACTTGCCCGAGATTCGATCGTCGGTATTCCAATACCTAGTTCAATCTCGTTACCGGCAAGTCTCTTTACTCGTTCTGTAATACATCATCCCGCAACTAACTCATTAGTTGCAATGCTTGCAAGGCTTAAGTGATGTGCATTACCGAGAGGGCCCAGAGATACCTCTCCGACAATCGGAGTGACAAATCCTAATCTCGAAATACGCCAACCCAACATGTACCTTTGGAGACACCTGTAGAGCTCCTTTATAATCACCCAGTTACGTTGTGACGTTTGGTAGCACACAAAGTGTTCCTCCGGCAAACGGGAGTTGCATAATCTCATAGTTATAGGAACATGTATAAGTCATGAAGAAAGCAATAGCAACATACTAAACGATCGAGTGCTAAGCTAATGGAATGGGTCATGTCAATCAGATCATTCACTTAATGATGTGATCCCGTTAATCAAATAACAACTCCTTGTTCATGGTTAGGAAACATAACCATCTTTGATTAACGAGCTAGTCAAGTAGAGGCATACTAGTGACACTCTGTTTGTCTATGTATTCACACATGTATTATGTTTCCGGTTAATACAATTCTAGCATGAATAATAAACATTTATCATGATATAAGGAAATAAATAATAACTTTATTATTGCCTCTAGGGCATATTTCCTTCAGTCTCCCACTTGCACTAGAGTCAATAATCTAGATTACACAGTAATGATTCTAACACCCATGGAGCCTTGGTGCTGATCATGTTTTGCTCGTGGAAGAGGCTTAGTCAATGGGTCTGCAACATTCAGATCCGTATGTATCTTGCAAATCTCTATGTCTCCCACCTGGACTAGATCCCGGATGGAATTGAAGCGTCTCTTGATGTGCTTGGTTCTCTTGTGAAATCTGGATTCCTTTGCCAAGGCAATTGCACCAGTATTGTCACAAAAGATTTTCATTGGACCCGATGCACTAGGTATGACACCTAGATCGGATATGAACTCCTTCATCCAGACTCCTTCATTTGCTGCTTCCGAAGCAGCTATGTACTCCGCTTCACATGTAGATCCCGCCACGACGCTTTGTTTAGAACTGCACCAACTGACAGCTCCACCGTTTAATGTAAACACGTATCCGGTTTGCGATTTAGAATCGTCCGGATCAGTGTCAAAGCTTGCATCAACGTAACCGTTTACGATGAGCTCTTTGTCACCTCCATATACGAGAAACATATCCTTAGTCCTTTTCAGGTACTTCAGGATGTTCTTGACCGCTGTCCAGTGATCCACTCCTGGATTACTTTGGTACCTCCCTGCTAGACTTATAGCAAGGCACACATCAGGTCTGGTACACAGCATTGCATACATGATAGAGCCTATGGCTGAAGCATAGGGAACATCTTTCATATTCTCTCTATCTTCTGCAGTGGTCGGGCATTGAGTCTTACTCAACTTCACACCTTGTAACACAGGCAAGAACCCTTTCTTTGCTTGATCCATTTTGAACTTCTTCAAAACTTTGTCAAGGTATGTGCTTTGTGAAAGTCCAATTAAGCGTCTTGATCTATCTCTATAGATCTTAATGCCTAATATGTAAGCAGCTTCACCGAGGTCTTTCATTGAAAAACTCTTATTCAAGTATCCCTTTATGCTATCCAGAAATTCTATATCATTTCCAATTAGTAATATGTCATCTACATATAATATCAGAAATGCTATAGAGCTCCCACTCACTTTCTTGTAAATACAGGCTTCTCCAAAAGTCTGTATAAAACCAAATGCTTTGATCACACTATCAAAACGTTTATTCCAACTCCGAGAGGCTTGCACCAGTCCATAAATGGATCGCTGGAGCTTGCACACTTTGTTAGCTCCCTTTGGATCGACAAAACCTTCTGGTTGCATCATATACAACTCTTCTTCCAGAAATCCATTCAGGAATGCAGTTTTGACATCCATCTGCCAAATTTCATAATCATAAAATGCGGCAATTGCTAACATGATTCGGACAGACTTAAGCATCGCTACGGGTGAGAAGGTCTCATCGTAGTCAATCCCTTGAACTTGCCGAAAACCTTTTGCGACAAGTCGAGCTTTGTAGACAGTAATATTACCGTCAGCGTCAGTCTTCTTCTTGAAGATCCATTTATTCTCAATTGCTTGCCGATCATCGGGCAAGTCAACCAAAGTCCATACTTTGTTCTCATACATGGATCCCATCTCAGATTTCATGGCTTCAAGCCACTTTGCGGAATCTGGGCTCACCATCGCTTCTTCATAGTTCGTAGGTTCATCATGATCTAGTAGCATGACTTGCAGAACAGGATTACCGTACCACTCTGGCGCGGATCTTACTCTGGTTGATCTACGAGGTTCAGTAGTATCTTGTTCTGAAGTTTCATGATCATCATCATTAGCTTCCTCACTCACTGGTGTAGGTGTCACAGAAACAGTTTTCTGTGATGCACTACTTTCCAATAAGGGAGCAGGTACAGTTACCTCGTCAAGTTCTACTTTCCTCCCACTCACTTCTTTCGAGAGAAACTCCTTCTCTAGAAAGTTTCCGAACTTAGCAACAAAAGTCTTGCCTTCGGATCTGTGATAGAAGGTGTATCCAATAGTCTCCTTTGGATATCCTATGAAGACACATTTCTCCGATTTGGGTTCGAGCTTATCAGGTTGAAGCTTTTTCACATAAGCATCGCAGCCCCAAACTTTCAGAAACGACAACTTTGGTTTCTTGCCAAACCACAGTTCATAAGGCGTCGTCTCAACGGATTTTGATGGTGCCCTATTTAACGTGAATGCGGCCGTCTCTAGAGCGTATCCCCAAAACGATAGCGGTAAATCAGTAAGAGACATCATAGATCGCACCATATCTAGTAAAGTACGATTACGACGTTCGGACACACCATTGCGCTGTGGTGTTCCGGGTGGCGTGAGTTGCGAAACTATTCCACAATTTTTCAAATGTACACCAAACTCGTAACTCAAATATTCTCCTCCACGATCAGATCGTAGAAACTTTATTTTCTTGTTACGATGATTTTCAACTTCACTCTGAAATTCTTTGAACTTTTCAAACGTTTCAGACTTATGTTTCATTAAGTAGATATACCCATATCTGCTTAAGTCATCTGTGAAGGTGAGAAAATAACGATATCCGCCACGAGCCTCAATATTCATCGGACCACATACATCTGTATGTATGATTTCCAACAAATCTGTTGCTCTCTCCATAGTACCGGAGAACGGTGTTTTGGTCATCTTGCCCATGAGGCACGGTTCGCAAGTACCAAGTGATTCATAATCAAGTGGTTCCAAAAGTCCATCAGTATGGAGTTTCTTCATGCGCTTTACACCGATATGACCTAAACGGCAGTGCCACAAATAAGTTGCACTATCATTATCAACTCTGCATCTTTTGGCTTCAACATTATGAATATGTGTGTTACTACTATCGAGATTCAATAAGAATAGACCACTCTTCAAGGGTGCATGACCATAAAAGATATTACTCATATAAATAGAACAACCATTATTCTCTGATTTAAATGAATAACCGTCTCGCATCAAACAAGATCCAGATATAATGTTCATGCTTAACGCTGGCACCAAATAACAATTATTTAGGTCTAATATTAATCCCGAAGGTAGATGTAGAGGTAGCGTGCCGACTGCGATCACATCGACTTTGGAACCGTTTCCCACGCGCATCGTTACCTCGTCCTTAGCCAATCTTCGCTTAATCCGTAGTCCCTGTTTCGAGTTGCAAATATTAGCAACAGAACCAGTATCAAATACCCAGGTGCTACTGCGAGCATTAGTAAGGTACACATCAATAACATGTATATCACATATACCTTTGTTCACCTTGCCATCCTTCTTATCCGCCAAATACTTGGGGCAGTTCCGCTTCCAGTGACCAGTCTGCTTGCAATAGAAGCACTCAGTTTTAGGCTTAGGTCCAGACTTGGGTTTCTTCTCTTGAGCAGCAACTTGTTTGCTGTTCTTCTTGAAGTTCCCCTTCTTCTTCCCTTTGCCCTTTTTCTTGAAACTAGTGGTCTTGTTTACCATCAACACTTGATGCTCCTTCTTGATTTCTACCTCCGCAGCTTTCAGCATTGCGAAGAGCTCGGGAATAGTCTTATTCATCCCTTGCATATTATAGTTCATCACGAAGCTCTTGTAGCTTGGTGGCAGTGATTGGAGAATTCTGTCAATGACGCAATCATCTGGAAGATTAACTCCCAATTGAATCAAGTGATTATTATACCCAGACATTTTGAGTATATGCTCACTGACAGAACTGTTCTCCTCCATCTTGCAGCTATAGAACTTATTGGAGACTTCATATCTCTCAATCCGGGCATTTGCTTGAAATATTAACTTCAACTCCTGGAACATCTCATATGCTCCATGATGTTCAAAACGTCGTTGAAGTCCCGATTCTAAGCCGTAAAGCATGGCACACTGAACTATTGAGTAGTCATCAGCTTTGCTCTGCCAGACGTTCATAACATCCGGCGTTGCTCCTGCAGCAGGCCTGGCACCCAGCGGTGCTTCCAGGACGTAATTCTTCTGTGCAGCAATGAGGATAATCCTCAAGTTACGGACCCAGTCCGTGTAATTGCTACCATCATCTTTCAACTTTGCTTTCTCAAGGAACGCATTAAAATTCAACGGAACAACAGCACGAGCCATCTATCTACAAACAAGCATAAACAAGCAAGATACTTATCAGGTACTAAGTTTCATGATAAATTTAAGTTACTCCCACTTAGATAGACATCCCTCTAATCCTCTAAGTGATTACGTGATCCAAATCAACTAAACCATGTCCGATCATCACGTGAGATGGAGTAGTTTCATTGGTGAACATCACTATGTTGATCATATCTACTATATGATTCACGCTCGACCTTTCGGTCTCCGTGTTCCGAGGCCATATCTGTATATGCTTGGCTCGTCAAGTATAACCTGAGTATTCCGCGTGTGCAACTGTTTTGCACCCGTTGTATTTGAACGTAGAGCCTATCACACCCGATCATCACGTGGTGTCTCAGCACGAAGAACTTTCGCAACGGTGCATACTCAGGGAGAACACTTCTTGATAATTAGTGAGAGATCATCTTATAATGCTACCGTCAATCAAAGCAAGATAAGATGCATAAAAGATAAACATCACATGCAATCAATATAAGTGATATGATATGGCCATCATCATCTTGTGCTTGTGATCTCCATCTCCGAAGCACCGTCGTGATCACCATCGTCACCGGCGCGACACCTTGATCTCCATCGTAGCATCGTTGTCGTCTCGCCAAGCTTGTGCTTCCACGACTATCGCTACCGCTTAGTGATAAAGTAAAGCATTACATCGCGATTGCATTGCATACAATAAAACGACAACCATATGGCTCCTGCCAGTTGCCGATAACTCGGTTACAAAACATGATCATCTCATACAATAAAAATCAGCATCATGTCTTGACCATATCACATCACAACATGCCCTGCAAAAACAAGTTAGACGTCCTCTACTTTGTTGTTGCAAGTTTTACGTGGCTGCTACGGGCTTAAGTAAGAACTAATCTTACCTACGCATCAAAACCACAACGATAGTTTGTCAAGTTGGTGCTGTTTTAACCTTCGCAAGGACCGGGCGTAGCCACACTCGATTCAACTAAAGTTGGAGAAACTGTCACCCGCAAGCCACCTCTGTGCAAAGCACGTCGGGAGAACAGGTCTCGCGTAAGTGTATGCGTAATGTCGGTCTGGGCCGCTTCATCCAACAATACCGCCAAATCAAAGTATGACATGCTGGTAAGCAGTATGACTTATATCGCCCACAACTCACTTGTGTTCTACTCGTACATATAACATCAACATATAAAACCTAGGCTCTGATACCACTATTGGGGAACATAGTAATTTCAAAAAATTTCCTACGCACACGCAAGATCATGTGATGCATAGCAACGAGAGGCGAGAGTATGATCTACGTACCCTAGTAGATCGACAACAGAAGCGTTTGGTTGATGTAGTCGTACGTCTCCACGGCCCGACCGATCAAGCACCGAAACTACGGCACCTCCGAGTTCTAGCACACGTTCAGCTCGACGATGATCCCCGGACTCCGATCCAGCAAAGTGTCGGGGAAGAGTTCCGTCAGCACGACGGTGTGGTGACGATCTTGATGTACTACTACTGCAGGGCTTCACCTAAGCACCGCTACAATATTATCGAGGACTATGGTGGCTGGGGGCGCTGCACACGGCTAAGAATAAGATCACGTAGATCAACTTGTGTCTTTCTGGGGTGCCCCTGCCTCCGTATATAAAGGACTAAAGAGGGGGGGTGCGGCCGGCCTAGGAGAGGCACGCCAGGAGAGTCCTACTCCCTCTGGGAGTAGGATTCCCCCCAATCCTAGTTGGAATAGGATTCGCGGAGGGGGGAAAAGAGAGAGAGGGGCCGGCCCCCTCTCCTTGTCCTATTCGGACCAAGGGAGGGGAGGGGCGCGCGGCCCATGTTGGGCTGCCTCTTCTCTTTTCCACTAAGGCCCACTATGGCCCATATAGCTCCCGGGGGGGGGTTCCGGTAACCTCCCGGTACTCCGGTAAAATCCCGATTTCACCCGGAACACTTCCGATATCCAAACATAGGCTTCCAATATATCAATCTTTATGTCTCGACCATTTCGAGACTCCTCGTCATGTCCGTGATCACATCCGGGACTCCGAACAAACTTCGGTACATCAAAATGCATAAACTCATAATATAACTGTCATCGTAACCTTAAGCGTGCGGACCCTACGGGTTCGAGAACAATGTAGACATGACCGAGACATGTCTCCGGTCAATAACCAATAGCGGGACCTGGATGCCCATATTGGCTCCTACATATTCTACGAAGATCTTTATCGGTCAGACCGCATAACAACATACGTTGTTCCCTTTGTCATCGGTATGTTACTTGCCCGAGATTCGATCATCGGTATTCCAATACCTAGTTCAATCTCGTTACCGGCAAGTCTCTTTACTCGTTCTGTAATACATCATCCCGCAACTAACTCATTAGTTGCAATGCTTGCAAGGCTTAAGTGATGTGCATTACCGAGAGGGCCCAGAGATACCTCTCCGACAATCGGAGTGACAAATCCTAATCTCGAAATACGCCAACCCAACATGTACCTTTGGAGACACCTGTAGAGCTCCTTTATAATCACCCAGTTACGTTGTGACGTTTGGTAGCACACAAAGTGTTCCTCCGGTAAACGGGAGTTGCATAATCTCATAGTTATAGGAACATGTATAAGTCATGAAGAAAGCAATAGCAACATACTAAACGATCGGGTGCTAAGCTAATGGAATGGGTCATGTCAATCAGATCATTCACTTAATGATGTGATCCCGTTAATCAAATAACAACTCCTTGTTCATGGTTAGGAAACATAACCATCTTTGATTAATGAGCTAGTCAAGTAGAGGCATACTAGTGACACTCTGTTTGTCTATGTATTCACACATGTATTATGTTTCCGGTTAATACAATTCTAGCATGAATAATAAACATTTATCATGATATAAGGAAATAAATAATAACTTTATTATTGCATCTAGGGCATATTTCCTTCACTAATCTCCGGTCCTTTGATCAAGGGGGCGACAATTGTACTGACCATTATGGCTGTTCAACCAGTTCTGGTGTTGTGTCTACTCATGTGCAGGTCCATGGTGAAAATACAGAAGAAAACGGAGTTGAAAATGATCAAAATCCGGCACAAAACGGAGGTATATTGCATGTGGAGGAAGAAGACGGAGCCGGCGCTGAATACGAGGAAGATCTGCTCCAGCCTGTCACGCTAGTGCGACAGGATCCCTCGGGATCGGTGCGGGGATCTGCCCTGGATCGCGCGCGCACGGCGGACCAACAGCGAGCTGCCGCGTCATCAGGCACCGCGTCAGTCCCGCGTCCCATGCATGGGCAGGCGACAGCGACCGCGCAGCCATCGGTTGGCTCGGGATCCAGCCCACGCATGCGCATGGAGCTGCATGCAGGATCTTCTGCGGCAAGAGACTCTGCGGCAACTGGCTCCAGCAGTACAAGTGCAGCCACACAGCAGGTTACAGAGTCTGGGATCGGATCTCCTACGCAAAGCAATGAATCAGGTGCATCTCCAGGATCTTCTGCGACAGAAACTCCCACATCCTCTCCTGTGCAACAGCTTGCTCAGTCTCAACCGGTGGTGACATCACGTGTTACCACTCGCCTGCAGAAAGGTATAAAAATCCAAAGGTTCGAACTGATGGTACAATACGATATGGCATGATGTGTATTGCATGAGAACCAACAAAAGTAGAAGATGCACTTGGAGATGTGAGGTGGAAGCAGGCAATGGATGAGGAATACTCAGCACTTATGAGGAACAAGACATGGCATCTTGTACCTGCACAAAGAGGTAAAAATATTATTGATTGTAAGTGGGTGTACAGAATCAAAAAGAAGGCAGATGACTCAATTGACAGGTACAAGGCACGGTTAGTTGCAAAAGGCTTCAAACAATGGTATGGATTAGATTATGAGGATACATTTAGTCCTGTTGTCAAGGCTGCAACCATTAGGCTTGTGCTATCTATTGCTGTGTCCAGGGGATGGAGCTTGAGGCAGCTAGACGTTCAGAACATGTTTTTGCATGGTGTTCTAGAAGAGGAGGTTTATATGAAACAACCACCTAGGTATGCAGATAAGAAAACACCTCATTATGTGTGCATGCTTGACAAGGCACTTTATGGCCTAAAACAGGCCCCAAGAGCATGGTACTCAAGGTTAAGCTCTCAGCTGAGGTGTCTTGGTTTTGTTGCATCCAAAGCTGACACGTCACTCTTTATTTATAACAAGGCAAACACAGTCATATTTGTGCTGATATATGTTGATGATATTATAGTTGCAAGTTCTTCACAAGATGCCACTAATGCTCTTTTGCATGATTTGAGATCAAAGTTTGCCTTGAAGGATCTTGGTGATTTGCACTTCTTCTTAGGCATTGAAGTTAAGAAGATTCCAGATGGTATAGTCCTGAACCAGGAAAAATATGCTACTGAACTTTTAGCTCGTATGGGAATGAAGGACTGTAAGCCTTCACCCACTCCATTGTCTTCTTCAGAAAAACTTTCAGCCTTTGAAGGTGAGCCACTCAAAGAATAAGAAAGCACAAGATACAGGAGTGTTGTAGGAGCTTTGCAATATCTGACACTTACAAGACCAGACATATCATTTGCAGTCAATAAGGTTTGTCAGTATTTGCATGCACCTACTTCTGCACACTGGACAACTGTAAAAAGGATTGTCAGGTACATCAAACATACTGTGAGCCTTGGGTTACAATTTAGACGTTCTGGCTCTACTCTTGTGAGTGCTTTCTCTGATGCTGATTGGGCAGGATGTAGTGATGACAGAAGGTCAACTGGAGGTTTTGCTGTATTCTTTGGTTCTAATCTTATATCTTGGAGTGCTAGGAAACAAGCTACAGTGTCAAGGTCAAGTACTGAGGCTGAGTACAAGTCACTGGCAAATGCAACCGCTGAAATTATCTGGGTTGAATCCTTGCTTAATGAGTTGGGTGTTAAACAACATCGTGTCTCATGTCTTTGGTGTGATAACTTGGGAGCCACCTATCTCTCTGCTAACCCAGTCTTTCATGGTCAAACTAAGCACATTGAAATTGACTTTCACTTTGTAAGAGAAAGAGTTGCAGAGAAGAAACTAGATATCAGATTCATTCCATCAAAAGATCAAGTGGCAGACGGGTTCACCAAGGCGTTGGCAGCTCGGCCATTTGAAGAGTTCAAGAGGAATATCAACCTAGGATAGTTGAGATTAAGAGAGGGTGTTAGAGTTTATGTGTAATACGTTTGTAATCTCAACTAAACCCCTCTTTCTCTCTCTCTTATCTCATATCTCATCTAACCACCGAATCCTAGAGATCGGTAGGTTTCCAATTTGTACTCCAAGCTTGGCCTTGCGCCCTGATCAATATAAATCCAACGCGGCTCCCTTACGAGGGAGTAGAAACGCTTCCTGATAGACGATGATGAGGAGCACCGTGCAAGGCCAGCCGTCAACATTAGCGGCGTCCTCGTCCTTGTCCTTGCCCGGAAGAGTGCCGTGCCCGAGTTCGGGCCAGGTATGTCGACCGTGCCGCCGGAGTTCAACCTTTCGGCCGGCAGCACCAGGCTCAAGATTATATTTGAAGGCGTGTACACGGAGAGGGCGAGCGATGGGGATGGCGACGGCGAGCGAGTGCTGTGCATGGTCGGCAGCGCTGTCCTGCCCAAGCGCAGCGCTGAAGTCATTGACCCGTGGGACTGGGCCAAGAACTCCGGCCGGAGCAGCTTCCGGTCGCCTATAACGGCCGACAACAACATACTACTGCTCATGCTACGGTACCCGAAGAAGCTAACACTGACAACCCGAGCAGTGGTCGGCACGATGCGGAGCACGAGCGGCCCATCGGACGCGTCCTACTTTGACACCGTGCAGATCGTGTCAGGGCTCATCTCCTACAACAGGGAAATTTCACATATTTGACCTGAGGCCTAAATCAATTCACAAACTGACCTGCTTTCAAAAAAAAAATCACTCTGCTGACCCTTTCGTGTGGCGCCCGACAGCTGGGCGCCGCACCCTACTGTGCAGCGCCCATCACTTAGGCGTTGCACATCCTGCCAGCGTGGCAGCCCTGGTCCAGTTGCGGCCCCACAGACAGCACTGCAGCGCCTAAGACTTAGGCGCCGCACTGTGTATATTGTAGCGCCCGTGTCTTAGGCGCTGCACGTTGACTTAGCCCGCATCAGGCCAGACCCTCCCAGGCAGTTCTTCCAGTTGCTCTGTTGTCACAGAGAGCGGCGGCGGCGGCGCCCCCTTCAGATCCCCCCCACACCCCTCTCAGATTTGAAGTTTTGAGGCCTGGATTCGATCTCCAATCCTTCCTAGTACGTAAACTCCTCCGTTCCCTTTCTTTTCCTCCGTAAAATCGTTCGGTGTTCCAGATTAAGTTTTTTGATGTAATATTGCAATTCGAGATGATAAGTCATCCATCTCAGGAGCCATTTCCTGGTCTGACCTTCAAATGTGGAATCCTTTTCTCATCAATGGCAAGTACTTTGAAAACAACTATCAAAATTTTATTTAGTTTTACAAGTATGCAGAGAGCCGACAAGGCAGCAATGCTATTGTTCAAATGTGGTCAAGGCAGGCTTTCGGTGTTTCAAAATGAGCACACATTCATTGCAACCAAAAGAATTGGTAGTCATATCCGGTAGTATATGATTCTTGTTGTGATGGAGGATGTGTAGTCATATCCGGTGTTCATATCCGGTGTTCATTCGTTAGGTGGAAACTCTTTTGGTGTTGTGATGGAGGATGTGTAGTCATATCCGGTAGTATATGATTCTTGTTAGTTAAACCTAGATTGTTTATTTTTTTAGATATATATGAGATGCCTAGTTTTGTAGATAATTATGAGATGTTGAGTTTTGTAGCTATATGTGAGATGTTGAGTTTTTTTAGATATATATTAGATGTTGAGTGTTTTCCGATATTTGAGATGAACTCATGTATGTTTATTGTTTGAAATTGTAAGGATGGTTTGGCTTCTGGACAATGTCTACGACGTGCAACACCGGTCCTACATGATGCGCGAGAAGGATAAGGTAATAATGAGTACTCTAAATCTTTTGCAAATTTGCCTTTAGTTGAAATTTACATGCCCTAAGATTTGTCATTACTTGTTTTTTGCAGAAGCTTGAACCTCTGAAGATTCGGTATCACGGGGTCTCTGGTCCTGCCATGCCTTACGATGAGCGGTACACACCGTACATCAAGCAGGCAGGACTACTCCCGTGGATTCTGTTGGTCAGCCGGTCCACGCCGAATCTGAACGCTCCACTGGTGTCCGCTCTTGTTGATCGGTGGAGGCCAGAGACCCACAGTTTCCATCTTCGGACCGGGGAGATGACCGTGACGCTCGAGGATGTCTCGTTGATCACCGGTCTTGCTATCGACGGGAGGCCTCTATGTATGAGCACCGATTCTGATGGGTGGCGCGAGCAGATGATTGCTCTTATCGGTATGGCTCCTACCGAGGCTGAGGATGATGTAGAGGAGGGAGAAGAGAAGAAGAAGAGGGAAAGGAAGGCAGCTGGAGCTGCTTTCACGTGGATTCAAAATAACTTTGCGACGTGCCCTCCGGATGCAACTGATGATGTGATCCAGACACATGCTCGTGTGTATATGTGGTACATTGTGTCGAGGACTTTGTTTCCTGACTCCACTGGCAAGAACGCTCCATGGATGTGGCTGAAGGCGTTGACCGTCTTCGATAGCAAATGGAGCTGGGGTTCAGCGACTCTTGCCTACTTGTACCGACAGGTAGTTGGTCTGTTTTGTGATCAACTCATTTATTCATTAGCAATGCAAGCTTGCTGTCAAGTTAACATTGTTTTTCTTTCATATGTAGCTGGATGATGCGTGTTGCAGGATCACACCTAGTGCAGGCATTGGTGGTAATCTGCTTCTACTTTCTGTATGGAGCTGGGAGCGTCTGCCTGTTGGACGCCCGAAGAGCGTCAGGTTTGATCCTTGGTATGCAGATGAACATGACGAATTACGGCGCCCCACGTGGGCTTACAAGTGGGATATCGTTTCCGAGATGACGAACGATGTCAATCTCATGTACCAAAAGTACATTGCCGAGTTGGACACGATTACGCCTGAGCAGGTAAGGAGGTCATTACTTTAGTCCTTTCTCATGCTTGCTTGAAAAATAGTTATCAAATTTGCATTGTTGCCCTGTTTCATAGGTGGAATGGCAGCCATATGGCGCGGGTGAGAGCTTGGGGTACACCGCGGACTTCCGCCTCAACCCGATGTGCTTGCGGGATAAGGATCTCTGGCTTATGCGGTGCCCATTGATATGCAACTGGGCGGTTGAGTTTCATTTGCCGCATCGCGTGTATCGTCAGTTTGGTCTTTTCCAGCCTCACCCGCCGGATTGGGTGGACACGGATAAAGCACTTCATAGGTAAGAGAGCATGTGTGCGTATTGTCTAATCATCGGGACTCCTTTTGATTGTGCTAATGTTTGGTTTTATACCACGCAGGTTGGACAGGAGAAGGCAACGGAAGATAAAGGACTGGGCCAAGCATCATTCTGCGTATGTTACCCGCTTCCAGCTTTGTGTGGAGCAAGCTCGTAGCACTGCACGCGCCCCGCTTCGTGAGCACAACTCACTTGCTTTTGATAACTACGTACGATGGTTTATTGGAACTACTCGAGTTGAGATATGCCCGCCGGCATATAATGAGGATATTCTTGAAGAACCCGTAAACTTTGAGGATCTAGCAAAGGGGAAGTACAACAGAGATGTCAGGCTAGGGCAAGGAGTGCCTGCTGTTCCGGTGATTAACTATGTGGTAAAGTGTTCCCCTCTTTACTTTCCTGTTGACCGTATTACACATGTTTGAATGGCTAACGCATTCATTTTTTCTCATCCGCAGCGCACCGAGATCAAGAAAGCAGCTGATGAGAGCCAGTCTATTCTGGAGAAGACACCGGTTGGAACTGGCAATGATGATGGTTCACTACGAGCATTCCTCAAGGTACATATCGCATTCACTATGAGAGCCAGTCTATGTTGCGAAGTTTGATATCTTACACACTTGTTCATGTTACAGCGTCAGGCCAAGAAGTTAAGGCGGTTATCGAACCTTCTCGGTTGCCGTGATCCTGAATATGATGAACCATCTGCCTCTAGGTCTGGTACACCATCAGACCCCGCACCTCACCATGAGGGGGACGATGTGAGTTCCTCATATGCTTATGTGGATGATGAGGGTGGGATCACCCAAGAGGTATGACTAATCATTTAGATGTGATTCTCACTTGATTACGACATCGGCCTTCACCATATTGTTTCGTTGTGTGATAGGGCGATGAGCTTGATGATGACATGACTTTGGCGGACGCTCAAGCTCGGTCCGCATATGTGTTCAAGCCTAGGCAGCCCAGACGCCGGTACACGCCCAACGACTATGACAACAGAGGCAACCCAAAGGTGGTCGTAGGGACCTCGCGGATGGCTAGATTGGATGATGAGGCGGAGGAGGAGGCGGAGGCGGAGCCGCAGGCGGAGGAGGAAGTGCACGAAGAGGAGCCTCGTGCTCCTAAAAAGAAGAAGATTACCTGCAGGCGTGGCACCAGGAACACGCGTGGAAGGCATTAGTGCTTTGTTTAGGTTGATGAACTTGTGAGGTTATGTTATATGATGAACTTGTGAACTTGTGAGGTTGATTAACTTGTGAGGTTATGTTATGGTATTTGTGTTTGCAAACTTGAAGCAAACTTGAATTGTCTTAAATGATGTGATGTTCAAGTTATTAGTTCTCTTTGCTTAGCATGTCCAGTTTATAGTACTTTTATTGATGTTTTAGTTATTTGAGTGCTGCTGCACCCCACCCAAAATGGCATCTGTTTCTGCAGTTTTGCTTATAGCAACACTGCAGCGCCCAACATTTAGGCGCTGCACTGTACTGTGTGGCGCCCAACAGTTAGGCGCTGCACTGTACAGTGCAGTGCCCTACCCTTAGGCGCTGCACTACTGCCATGGCTATCCAGAAAGCCAACAGTTACTCCCATGGCTACTCCCACTACATCCATAATACTTACAATGACTGCAGCATCACAGCAATATGAACAAACACAAATTTTATGCCGATGATGTTCATAACTTAAGATAATTCAAACATTAGTACGACATGGTTCACGACACATTCATTACAAATGACAAATGGCAGCTTGCCCTAGAAGATAGTTCACCAACATCTCACATTCCCTCACAACTTCACAACACATTCATTAGAAGATAGTTGACGAGGAGTGCACCGAAGCGAAGTCCCTACTGAGTAGAGCGAGGCCATTTCCCCTTCTTGTCACGTGCCGAGTCCTCCTCTTGCGCCTCGCGAGCCTTTGCAAGCTTTCTTGCCCTCTCCTCCTCACGAGCAAGTTTCGCTTGGCGTGCCCTCTCCTCCTCTCGTTTCTTCCGCTCCATCCTCTCCTTCTGACGCCGCTCTTCCTCCAAGCCCCTTCGAAACAATTCTTCGAACCTCCGTTGCCGCCTAAGACAATCTGTGTATTGGTCCTCTTTCACATCTTCTGGCACTTCAAGATCTATCCACGTGAAGTGGCTTGCTTCGCCTTCCATGCCTTGCCGTACTTCACCTTGTAATG
>NC_057797.1:154766706-154774683 GCF_018294505.1 Triticum aestivum | reverse complement strand
GCGCGAGCTACGGTTTGGGGGCGGCGGTGGCTGGGCTGGCTTCGGCCTCGGGCGCCCCGGCTTATAAAGCCTGCCGGGCCAGAGTCCCAGGCGGACACGGCCCGGTTAGGTCGGTTGCCCTTTTTTAATAATAATAATTATGCGCAGAAGAAAAATAAAAAGAAATACTAAGCGGACTCCAAAAATCCCGAAATAAATTTTCCCGGGCTTCTAAAATCAAGCCGCACAAGGTGTACATTTATTTGGGGCCTAAATGCAATTTTGAAAAATGCACATTTTTCCTAAATTCAAATAAAATAATGAAAAACTCCTAAATAAAATCTTATTTGATTTTATTATTAAATCCTCAATACTTCTTTATTTTGGGAAAGTCATTTTATTCCCTCTCTCATACTTTTGTAATAGAAATAATTGATGATAAAATAATTAAAATCAAATGATCCTATTCTCAAAATTTGAGAAAACTCAAATATGAAAATTATGAATTCCCCAACTCTCTCCGTGGGTCCTTGAGTTGTGTAGAAATTTCAAGGATCAAACCAAAAGCAAATTAAAATATGATATGCATTGATGATCTAGTGTATAACATTCCAAATTGAAAATTTGAGATGTTACAAACCTACCCCCCTTAAGATGAATCTCGCCCTCGAGATTCGGGTTGGCTAGAAAATAGGTGAGGGTGGTCATTGAGCAAATCTTCCTCTCGTTCCCAGGTGGCTTCATCCTCCGTGTGGTGGCTCCACTGAACTTTACAAAACTTGATAACCTTGCTGCGAGTGACTCGGCTGGCAAACTCGAGAATCTTAATTGGTTTCTCCTCATAGGTCAAATCGTTATCCAACTGAATTGTTTCCAATGGCACTGTGTCTCTCAAGGGTTTGTCAGCCATCTCCGCGTGGCACTTCTTCAACTGAGAAACGTGGAACACATCATGAACTCCTGACAATCCTTCGGGCAATTCCAACTTGTAGGCCACTTCTCCCATACGCTCCAAAACTCGATATGGTCCTACAAATCGTGGCGCTAACTTTCCCTTAACACCAAAACGCTTTGTTCCCCGAAGTGGGGATACTCGAAGATAAGCTCTATCTCCAACTTCATAAACAGTCTCCTTGCGTTTAGAATCTGCATAACTCTTCTCTCTGGACTGAGCTACCTTGAGCCTATCGCGAATCAATTTCACCTTCTGTTCAGACTCTTTAATCAAATCAGGCCCAAACAACTGGCGGTCTCCAACTTCGTCCCACGACAACGGTGTCCTGCACCTCCTTCCGTACAAAGCTTCGAAAGGGGCCATCTTTAAACTGGTTTGGTAACTGTTGTTGTAAGAAAACTCTGCATATGGCAAATTGTCGTCCCAACTAGATCTGTAATCTAGCGCACAAGCTCTCAGCATATCCTCCAAAATCTGATTGACTCTCTCGGTCTGTCCATCTGTCTGTGGATGAAAAGTTGTACTGAATTCTAGCCTAGTACCCAAAGTTTCATGCAACTGCTTCCAGAATTTTGAGGTAAACTGGGTTCCTCTATCTGATACAATACTCCTCGGAACTCACATACGATCCTGGTCATGTATATCTTTGCCAACTTAGCGCTGGTGTACGTGGTCTTTACCGGGATGAAATAAGCTACCTTCGTCAACCGATCGACTACAACCCAAATCGAGTCATAGCCTGAACGAGTCCTGGGTAATCCCATGATAAAATCCATGCCTAACTTATCCCACTTCCATTCGGGTATCGGCAATGGTTGTAACAATCCTGCTGGCTTCTGATGCTCTGCCTTTACTCTCTGACACACATCACAAACTGCTACATACTCCGCAATATCCTTCTTCATTCTGGTCCACCAGAAAATATCCTTCAAATCCAAATACATCTTGGTATTTCCTGGGTGAATCAAATATGGTGAATCGTGTGCCTCTTGCAGAATTAGCTTCCTAATCTCCGGGTCATTGGGCACATAAACACGGTCTTCAAACCATAGGGTGTCGTGCTCATCCTCACGAAATCCTTTAGCCTTTCCTTCGCTTATTTTCTCCTTTATAGAGGCAATCTCCTTGCCAATCTTCTGAGCTTCTCTGATTTTATCCATCAAAGTTGACTGAATCTCCAATGCCGCTACATAGCCTCTCGGAACTATTTACAAACATAACTCTCGAATATTTTTGGCTAACTCCCTTGGTATTTCTCCCGTCATTAATGTATTGACATGGCTCTTACGGCTTAACGCGTCAGCTACTACATTAGCATTTTCGGGATGATAATGCAATCTCATATCATAATCCTTGATGAGCTCCAACCATCTCCTTTGTCTGAGGTTTGACTCCTTTTGTGTGAAAATGTACTTCAAACTCTTATGATCCATGTACACCTCATAATGGTTTCCAATGAGGAAATGTCTCCATGTTTTCAATGCATGCACTACGGCTGCTAATTCCAAATCATGCATAGCATAATTCAACTCATGAGGTTTCAGTTGTCTTGAGGCATATGAAACAACTCCCCTTTCCTACATAAGCACTGCTCCAAGTCCTCGACGTGAAGCGTCGCAATACACCTCATAGTCCTTGGTCTGATCTGGCAAAATCAACACTGGTGAAGTAACCAAGCGTTTCTTCAACTCCTGGAAACTAGCCTCACATTCCTCAGTCCATTTGAACTTGGTATCCTTCTTTAATAACTCCGTCATAGGCTTTGCAATCTTGGAGAAATTCTCAATGAATCGTCGGTAGTATCCTGCGAGTCGAAGAAAACTCTGTATCTCTCCAACCGTGGTTGGTGCTTCCCACTTGGTCACGGTATCAACTTTAGTGGGATCAACTGCTATTCCTTCTCTGGATATAACGTGTCCGAGGAATCCTACTTCCTTCAACCAAAACTCACATTTGCTGAACTTGGCATACAACTGATGTTCTCTGAGCTTCTCAAGTACCAATCGCAAATGTTCCTTATGATCCTCTTCATTCTTCGAGTAAACCAGGATATCATCAATGAACACCATGATGAACTTATGCAAGAACTCCATAAACACTTTGTTCATCATGTTCATAAAATATGCAGGTGCGTTAGCCAGACCAAATGACATAACGATATACTCGTACAGCCCATACCTGGTGGTAAAAGCTGTCTTAGGAATATCCTGTTCTCGAATCTTCAACTGGTGGTATCCAGATCGCAGATCGATCTTGGAAAATACCTTAGCTCCTTGCAATCGATCAAACAGATCATTGATCATTGGTAGTGGGTACTTGTTCTTGATGGTTACTTCATTCAATCCTCGATAATCAACAACCATCCTTAACGATCCATCCTTCTTCTCCACTAGAAGTACTGGCGATCCCCAAGGCGAAGAACTTGGGCGAATATATCCCTTATCCAGTAACTCTTTAATATGCTTCTTAATTTCCACCAAATCCTTTGCAGGCATCCTGTATGGTCTCTTTGATGTTGGCCCTGTGCCTGGCAATAGCTCAATCGAAAACTCAATATCTCTATCCGGTGGCATGCCTGGTAACTCCTCTGGAAATACTTCAAGGAAATCCCTTACCACTGGTACTTCCTCCTGCACAACTCCTGTTAAACAATTTACTTGAGTCCCTTTTGGCACATGTCGGGATACATACTTGATCCTTCTCCCTTCCGGGGTAGTAAGCAAAATTGTCTTACTGGCACAATCGATGTTACCTCCATACATCGACAGCCAATCCATAACCAGAATTACATCCAATCCTTGTGATTCCAAAATGATTAAATCCGAGGGAAACACATGCCTACCTATACTCAATGGCACTTGAAAACATCCTTGACTGGCCATATACTCCGCTCCCGGTGAGCTTACTAGCATAGGTGTTCTAAGAACCTTAGTGGGCAGGTTATACTTATTCACAAATCCCCTTGATATGTATGAATGCGATGCACCAGTATCAAAAAGAACGAGTGCAGTAAATGACTTAACCAAAAACTTACCGATTACGGCATCCGGATGCTCTTCAACCTCCTCCTCATTAACGTGGTTCACCTGTCCCCTGTTGAAAGGGTTCGGCTTCTTCCCAGAACTTCCATTGCCATTCTGGCCTTCAGGACATTCATTGGCATAATGTCCGGTCTTCTGACACTTAAAGCAAGTGACTTGGCTCAGGTCCTTCTTGGCTGGGGTTGATGGATTGGTGCGATTCTGGCCATTGCTTCCTCCATTCCCATTACCATTCTTGGTGCCATTGTGATTGTGCGAGCTACCTCCTCCATGGGTATGCTGAAAATGTCCTCCCGATCTAGGGGTAAAACGTCGCTTCTGCTGAGCTCCTGAATTGTACTTTCCTTGTCCATACTTCCTCTTGCGGTTCTCAATTTGCTGCTGCTTGCCTTCAATCATAAGAGCACGGTCTACCAACTCTTGGTAGTTGTTGAAGGTTGCTACCCTCAACTGCATGCTCAACTCATCATTCAGTCCTTCCAAAAACTTCTCCTGCTTAGCTGCATCCGTAGCAACGTCATCTGGGGCATAACGTGCTAATTTACTAAAGTCCTCCACATACTGGCCAACTGCCCGTCCTCCTTGGCGCAAGTTGCGAAACTCATGCTTTTTCATGACCATAGCTCCTGCTGAAACATGGGCAGTATGAAAGGCCTGCTGAAACTGGTCCCATGTGACAGTGTCGACAGGGAAAGTGGCTGTGAAATTCTCCCACCATGATGTTGCGGGTCTTTCAAGCTGATGTGCGGCAAACTTCACCTTCTCCGCATTTGTGCATCCTGCTGTGGTCAACTCTCTAGCTGTCTTGCGGAGCCAATCATCTGCTACTATCGGCTCGGTGCTATTGGAAAACACCGGCGGATTCAGCCTAAGAAAACGGGCTAAGTGATCAACATGTGGTGGTGGTGGTGGTGGTGGTGGTGGGTTGTTGTTGTTGTTCCCCTGATTCTGATTCTGGACTAGCAACTGCATCAATGTGTTCTACTGCTGGATCAACTGGGTGAGCTCCGGTGGAAAGGTAAATCCGGGGTCACGTCTCGGAGGCATCTGAGGGTTTAGAAAAGATGAGATGTAAGAATAGAGGGGGTCTAAAGAGAAAACACTACCCATATGCACATGAGGCAAAAGCAAACAATTCACTCCATTCAATCAAACAAGGGCATACAATCGATCTAACCATCGCAAAAGTGCTCGGACTACTATATTTACATGGTGGACTACTACTACTGATGAGGTGGTCTACTAGAAATATTCTTCGGTTGCAGACTCCATGATATCTGCTCCGGCTTCATCAACATAGTCATCATCGCTATCATCTGGGTCCGAGTCAGTGTCGTCGATGATGATGTAGTCTTCCGGGCGAATCTCCTTGGGTTCTTCGTCTTCATCTACTGGTGTAGGGCCTTCCATAAATATTGCTAGCTTCATTGTTAGGTCAGCATTCTTATCCACTAGTACTTTAACTTCCTCTTCATAATCTCACGTGTAGCCTTGAGTTCTTCCTCCAGTTCCTTGATTCTTATCTTAGCCTTCTTCAGATCTATCATGTCGGCACACATCTGGTTCTCCTATCACCGAATGTGCTGGTTTAATTCCTGGATAAAAGCTGCAATGGATCTATCCTTTCTGGTGCTGATCATCTCCCAGTGCTCATCTCGGCGCCCACAGATCTGGTAGATAGTATCCTTGAGATCACTGCGGTAGACTTCTCCAATGCGTCCCATGGCGATGTGAGCTGCCATGCTCTTTCCTAGACTCCAAGTTGGTGCATCAAAAGAAAACTCTATGGGCTCAGTGACTGGCATGAACGTCCTTCCTGGAACTTGAACTTGAATCATCCAGCGCTCTTCTTCAGGTAAAGTGGCGTTGTAGGTCCCGGTGAAGCTTGGTACTCCTATGTTCAGGTATCTAGTGACTTCCTTCAGGTGATGTCCAAAAGGTGTATCGTCATCCGATTGCGTGAACTTGTTCCTTGCATCTGCCATCCTAAAGAGTAGAAAAGATGAGAGGTCAGAAGAGAAGAGAGTGAATAGTAATCAAGGTCTTTAGCTTAATGGTCGTGTCCTACAGTCAGCGTGTGCTCTGATACCCCTCTGTAGCGACCAGACCTCAAATGGTCCAATCTCTGTGCTCCGGTGTCATCCCTGGATCGGTAATGCTGACACCACACAGTACTCGGAGGATTTATAACAGAGTAGCAATCACACACTTATTACATCGAGTGTCTCAATAGAGAACTTATTACAATAAATATGGCTTAAGGCCATCTAATAATGATAACAGTGGAAGGCTTGGAAGATAAGTGAGTCCATCAACTCCAACGGCATCACTGAGTATAGAACCACGACCTAAAAACTCCTTAATCATCATCTGAAAAGTCTGCAACATTAATGTTGCAGCCCGAAACGGGTCAGCACATGCAATATACTGGCAAGGTAACACATAGAGAATAACGGAATGAAACAGCTATACTATATGCATATTTGGCTGGTGGAAAGCTCTATGGTTACAGTTTTGCGTAAAACCAATTTTTCCCTACTGCAAAGGAATAAATTTATTTAACTATCATGGTGGTTGTTAAACATTGAGAATGGTTGACAGCATCCTCAATCCCAATTAAACATCATCATACAAAACCCAACAAAATTAATTTAGAGTGACATGTTGAGATTCACATGATAATCCAAGTACTAGATACTCAAGATGTCCATAACCGGGGACACGGCTAACCATGATTAGTTTAATACACTTTGCAGAGGTTTGCGCATTTTTCCCCACAAGACTCGATCGCCTCCGTTTGGTTTCTCGCACTACATGGTGTTTGAGAAGACGGATGACCGAGACATAGTCTTTCAGAAGCGCTAGCACCTTGCGATGGATAAATCGTTACACCTACTTTCCCCTACATCTGCTAGTCTACCCTGTAAGAGTTCGCACGACATAATCAACTATGCCAGAGCCCATAATGGCTTGTGGCCGCACACGGAAGTTTCTAGTATGAATAATCTCATGATCCCTTTGAGCCTGGGTGGCGGTCCATAAAGAAAAACATGCAATCCTGGAATACCCAGGTACCTCAATCCACCCAGATGTGTGTGTAAGTTGCCACCTTAGATAAACCATTAATTAACAAACTCTCATCTGTCATGGATATCACTCACCCAACCCACGTCTACTAGCGTAGCATGGCATAATAGGCAAACGTAGAAGTAACTCCCAAGGGCTTGATAATACAACAGGTAATAGGTACTACCTCAACTACTTCCCATCCCACAATTTAATTAGATCCTACTCATGCAATGTTTGAGGATTGATCTAATGCAATAAAAATTGGGTAGTAGAAAAGGTATGATCAAAGTGTTACTTGCCTTGCTGATGATCCGCGAAACCTAGCGATTCGAAGTAACAGGCAGCGCACTCCGGGTATTCTATCGCAGACAAACAAACAAGCATACAATAAGCACTCATCTAATGCACAGGTAAAAGTCAAATAAGAGAACTAACCAGAAAGTTCAACTTAAAAACTCCGGTTTGCAAAAAGAATCAAATGGAACGAAGCAAGGAAAGTCAAACGGCGAAAGAAAACAACTTCGTTCTACTAATCTGGATCTAAGTCAAATTTTACAATAGCAAAAACTTGTTTAAGTTGGTTAAACGGATAGAGGGTTTCGAGACGAAACTCCAGGCGCTTGAATCACCTGATTCCGATAAACGAGCGAAAAGTTATACTAAAACGAAAATCGGATCAGAAATCGTGATCAGAAAAATCGCGGATTTAATCCGAGAAAAAGAAAAATGACGAACGTTCGCTAGAACGAACGAACGGACGAACGCTCGCTAAATAAATAAATCGGAAAAACCGATCTATTTAAAAAACCGAAACAAAAAAACCGACGAAAAACCGACGAAAAAACTGAACGGTTTTTCGAGAAAAAAAACGGCGGCTTGAATTTCGAGGTGACCTCGGGAGGCGGGCGGCGGCTCCGGCGACGGCGCGGCGGG